>NW_023458608.1:208335-272794 GCF_013731165.1 Rhagoletis pomonella | reverse complement strand
ACTTAACCTACCTGGGAAGACGCGTACAATATTACCTACAGTTGTACATAAATATGTATGTATGAATGCATTTAGTTCACCCAATGTGCCGCTACTACTTACATACACATGTATAAACTTCCACTGAGCACAACTACTTGAGAAAAAAGCACATGTGTGCGCCCCACACCCGGTAGAAATCTTAACAAAAATAAACTACGAGACAATCCGACGAATGTTGTTTATTGTATCCAAAGTTGGTACCAAGTTGATAAGTTTTTATCATGTCTCATATTTTTTTTTTTTTTTCGAATAGAAAGTATGTATACGGGTAAATCTAAAAAACCAGTAACCTTTGTGTTATTTAGCTTTATTTTCACTGTTGTAAACTAAATCAAGCTGGTTGCTTTTGGATATAATTCACTGACGTATACTTGAAGCCTTAAAAAATTTGGTTCAATTTGCTCATATATGTAATACTTCTATATTGGCAGTAAGCTAACTTCTCATTGTGTAAGCATTCCGAAATCAAAGCGAGACAGTCTACCCCGCAAACCATTTTTTCAGAGTATTCTGAATCGTAAAGAATTTTTAAAGAATTCGGAAAGATCCTATCCGATTTTTTGCAGAATTTTCTAAAATGAAATAAATTAAACACACTTCCATTCTTTTACGAAATTTCGGAAGAAAATCGGTAAAGAAATGAAAATAATGCTGCTATGTGAAAAATTTCTTGCAGACTTTTTTCAGAATTTTCTTTATTTTTCGTACAGAAATTTCTTTACGAGTTCGTGTCAACCACTTCATATAATTTTCTTTGAAGATTCGGGAAAAAATCGTTACAGAATTCAGATACTCCTAAAGATTTCGTTAAGATTTCGGGAACTTTGGTTTGCAGGGTAGTTCCGTTTTTGTCAATGTATTGTGTACTTGAGTGCCGTTTTTGTAAATGTGTCGTTACATGTTTATTTATAAACGTATGTGTTCCTTTTCTTTCGTACGTGTTTATTGATATATCTGTACTGTAGTGTTTTCGGACGGTACTAGCTCTTACTGCCAATATAGGAGTATTACATATATGAATTTGCTGCATAACTCTTGAATTATAGGTGTTTAAATTAAAACTAATAATGAAAACAAGTGAATTTTTTATGTAATTTTTAAGAGGGGCACAATTAATTATGTCCTAACTTTTAAAGCACACCATATTCTGATTTGAAATTAAATGGGCATTTGACACTTATGTGTACACTTCCTTTGTAGTAGGTAAGAAAAGTGTGCATTAAAAAATAACGAAATGACAAGTAACTCAAAGTCTGTAACATTTCATAATTTTCAAAATTTTCGGTTTATCGCGTATAGGTTTTGAAGCATTTAATTTTAAGAACTTTTTAAGTATGTATTGTATTCTACAAACAATTACGAATAATTTGATACCTTAGCAAGGGGTGTGCTTTCAGAATAAACTAACTTTTAAAGATAAAATATTCTGTGATCTTGAGGTTAATTTTTATTCCAAAACGAATATCGAAACGATCTAAATCTTTCTATAACTGCTAGTCCTTACAAAATTACATATACCTGTACAATGCTTCAAAAAAATTTTCTCTAGAAGTGTCTAAAAACCCTGAATTACTACTTTTAATGATGCTCCTTGTTTTAGTCAGAATATTTCGAGAGTGGTATCAAAACAACTTTTTTTCGACAAATGTTCTGATAGTTGCTCTTACTTAATTGGAGCCTTCTAAATTCAATGGGGTTCTCAGTTTTACTTTATTGGCTCCACTTTTCGAGAAAGCGGTACTTGAAACTTTGCTTAGATTTTAACTGTTTATAAAAAAGTCCCGGAGTTTTGAAGATATTTTACTAAAATTTTGCACATAGCCGTTTTTTAATATTACCTTAACTATTCCATAAAATCATCGAAATCGGTTCACTAAAACATCTAGCTCCCATACAACTGATTGAACAGAGACGTTGTTTTGCGTTATAACTCCTCCAATTAAACAGGTTAAAATTTAGTATAGGTTCAATTTAACATATAGCACGTATACAGTTTATTATTCAGATGCTAGCTTATACCCGCGTGTTTCACCCCGCGCTTTTATATAAATATGAAAAATAATTTAATGATGTTAGATTTTATTTCTGTGCTCATTTCGTTATAGCTCGTTATTTTTTAAGCGAGTTAAGGTATTGAAGCCGTTTAAAACTATGAAATTATAAAATCTCGTCTACGCGCTAGGCATACGAAAGATATCAATCCCTCTAAGTTTACCTTAAAATGGTTCCAGGTATACGACGCGTAAACATGTAACCTTCTTGGAGGTGCCACGGCGGGTTCTAATATTTACAACTCAAATAATGGCCTTGATAAAATACCACTTCTCATTACTGTAGCAAATGCCTCAAGAGAGCTTTAGATTATAAGGCCGAATCCGGCTCCCCCTTTTCCATTGAATGAAATTTTTTCTATCAGTACGGCACTTATAAAATAAATCTCCATAACAAATTTAAAATACTTCCAAAGATTTTCTATCCTATGTATTAAAAAAATTTTAGTATGTATGGGAGGCGACATGCCTCCTTTTTTAATAACTCACATTTTTTCCATGAGCAATTGAAACCTTTTGTATACACAACTCCATACCAAGTTCTAGTATTCTTCCACAAACACTTCCAAGGATATGTGGTAAGAAAAAGTTAATTTGTACTGGAAGTGCCACGCCCCTTTTTCGTATAACCCTAATCTTCTTTCATGAATTTAGAATTGATTTTACATACCCCAGTACCAAGTCCAGTACTCTACCATGAACACCTCTAGAGATATGCAGTATAAAAGTAAATTTGTACGGGAGGTACCATGCCCCCTTTTCGAATAACGCAAATTTTTCTCCATGAGTATGGAATTAATTTTGTATACACATCTCGGTGCCAAGTTCCCGTCCTCTGCAATAAACACCTCCAGAGATATGCAGCATAAAAAATCAATTTGCATGGGAGTTGCCACGTCACCTTTTCCAATAACTCTAATTTTTCTCCATGAGTATGATATTAGTTTCACATACATACATATGTATTTCCATACCAACCTTGAGTACTTTACCCCAAACATTGAAGGGATATGCAATATGAAATTTGCAGTAAGTATGGGAGGTGCTACGCCTCTTTTCCAAAAACGTCCATTTTTCTCCGTGAATATGAACATGATTTCACACAGTGTTGGAAAACTGTTAATCTGATTAACGATTAAAAATTAACGATTAAAATGTTAATCACGTTTGACGATTAAAATTAATTAGTCGTTATCAACTGCACGATTAATGATAACATTTTTCGAATCGTTAATCGCTGGTTGCGATTACGTGTAATTAATTTAAAACATTAATCGTTAATCCAATTAAAAATAAAATCTGATTAATTTGTCTAGTTTGTCCGAGTTTGAAACCAAACACCAGTTACAGTAATTATTTTGTGTTTTACGCTTATAAAAAGCACATAATATATGTGGATTACGTGCTCACATGGCTGATCTTCTTGAACATTCCTCCTGGAAAAACTATCTTTCTCGTGTTATTCATGATATTAACACTTCAGTGCATTCAGCCACGGGCTACACGCCATATTTCCTATACACCGGTCGTGAACGACGTAAAGTTCTGGCTGATGAAATTCGAGACAGAAAGTTCGAACAATATCAACAAACCGCACAACGGGCATTGACCCGCAAAAGAGAATGCCATTTCGAGATAGGCTCGGAAGTGTACATTCCCAATCCTAAACAGTCCGTGGCCGGAGAGGGCTATGCACAAAAACTAGCCCCACCAAAAATTAGAGCCTATGTTTCACTGAGCCTATGTTGAACTGATCGATGCTAAACAACGAGTGCTTGACAATTATTCCGCCGATTTAATCACAACACGTTAACTCATTCAGTACATTCGCCTTCTCAAGAATTTCGATGAATATATGGTGGGCCTCCATATTCCATTGATTCTGCCTTACTGAAATAATATTTACGTTTGTAAATGAAATGAATTACTGAATAAATTAATTAAGTTTTGTTATATCCATAGTTTTGTTACATTATATCCCCAGTACATTGCTAGTAAATCGATCAAAGCAAACAAGAAAAGATTCATAACCAAATCATTTACCAATGCCTTTCATTTACCGTAGCTTATGTAATGCGTAGTGAAACTAAATAGGAAAGATGGAACATGTGTGAACATGTGTACATACATATGCGAACTGAGCGAGTCAGGATGGGGTTGATGAAGATCACGTAGAACGATTTCGATGTAAGGTCTAACGTCCATCAAACCACAGCCCGCGAATCGCATTCGAACCACCATTCTCATATCCCTACTAAACGCTCCATTGGAAGAACTTGGAATAATTACTAATCGTTTTTCTCAGTTTCATTATATTATGTGTATTTGTAGAAAAATTCTTCTAAACATTGTTAGATGTTTTATGAAAATAAAAGCCAATGTGCATGCAACTCAGAGTGCTTTTGTAGATTTTTATGTTGATGCATACCTATTACATATATTATGAGCCAAAAACGGACAGATAGCCAATTTAGCAGCGCATGTACACGACTGAGGACCTACTCTAATCTAAATCAATCAATAAACCGTTTTTTTGTTCCATTTGACAATGTGTTTTTACCTATTTAACGACAAATGCCATTGAACTTGACATAGTGAAAACCAGCCTTAACGTCCGTCACTATCTTTTTTGACCTTAAAATTCTACCCTCAACGTCAGCAAAGAATTTTTACATCAAAATAAAATTAGTTAATGGGTTTTTAATGCTTGTTATAATTTTAATGCAATAAATTATTGCAATAACATTAATTTAAACATTTTAATGTTAATACAAAAAAAAATCATTCGCATTATTTCTACGGAATTAATGCAATGAAATTTTCATTTACATTAAATAACAAAAATTAATGCATTAATTTTTTCCATTTACATTAAAATGCTATGCATTACAAAATTTAATGCATTTTTCACAACTCTGATGTGTATACACTTTTCACTGAATCAAAAAAAATATTAAACATGATAATAAAAACTTGGCGCTTTTGTTTTGGAAAAATTGGCATTTTCTGGTGGGTTGATGCCACACTGGCTCAGTTGTCGCAAAAGTACACATACCCTGTAGTGAAAAGCTGAACCAGTATGCTCAAATTCCAGTTCATGAACTATTATTTAAGGACAAAAGTCATAGCAGTTCGTTATGGACTATAATTATACCAGTTCTCCGCAGTGAAATGCCAAACCAGCCAGTATAAATACTAGTTCATTAACTAGTATGTGCTAAAGCGACGGCCTGCCATTTCGGCGATTTCGAACAATTTATGCGATCAGCGACATCTGTCTTTGAATAGGCACAACCAAAACTAAAATGCGGTTAATTGCTTTCATAGTAAATGTCGGCTGTGGCGTTTCTGGTTCTGAGATCTCAGGTTAGGTGCGCGTGGAGGTTGTTAAAGTAAAGTAAGTGAATTAATTTAAATAATTATTTCAATTTAAATATAAAATAAAAATTGTACATAAATTAAATTTGAGTTGGAAAAACCTAAATACTCTAATACCATAAAAAATTAAAAGAAATAATTTTTCTTTTTAAAACAATAAATAATAAAAATGACACAAGAGACATAAATTAAAAAAAAATAATAATAATACAAAAAAAATAAAAAAAAATCGCTCACTGAGATTCGAACTCGGATCTCTTGATTTGGCGTGCCAAAGCTTTACTCTGTCGACAATTGCCACTGTTGCAGCGCCGCGAGCAAAATGACATACTTATGCTTTTGAAGGGATGGCATAGGCAGTCTATCCCGACAACTGCTACTAGTATTTCTACTGGTAGCGTGCTGATGCAGGAGCGGACAATTGGCATCTCCTATGACATCGCCATGTTAAAATTACCAGTCGCTAACATTGAAAAAGGATACAACGTGAACTAGTTGGGCTGAAATGCAAACTGGTAGCATTCTGGTTCACAACTGGTAGCTTTCCCTGCAGGGTACATACAGCACAACTAGTTCACGTTGTATCCTTTGTCAATGTTAGCGACTGGTATTTTTAACATGGCGGTGTCATAGGAGATGTCAATTGTCCGCTTCTGCATCAGCACGCTACCAGTAGAAATACTAGTAGCATCATACCAGTTGACGGGATAGACTGCCTATTCATCCCCCGTGAAAAGCAAAAATATGTCATTTTGCTCGCGGCGCTGCAACAGTGGCAATGGTCGACAGAGTAAAGCTTTGGTACGCCAAATCAAGAGATCCGAGTTCGAATCTAAGTGAGCGAATATTTTTTTTATTTTTTATTTGTTTATTTTTTTATTTATATCTCTTGTGTAATTTTTAAATTTATTGTTTTAAAAAGAACAAAAAATTATTTATTTTCATTTTTTTTATGGTATTTGAGTATTAAGGTTTTTTCCAAATCAAATTCAATTTATGTACAATTTTTATTTAATATTTAAATTGAAATAATTATAATTATTTAAATTAATTTACTTACTTTACTTTAACAACCTCCACGCGCACTCGAACCTGAGATCTCAGAACCAGAATCGGTAGTCTTCACTCAACGCCACAGCCGACATTTGTTATGAAAGCAATTAACCACGTTTTAGTTTCGGTTATGCCTATTCAAAAACAGATGTCGCTGATCGCATAAGTTGTTCGAAATCGCCGAAATGGTAGGCCGTCGCTTTAGCACATACGGGTTAATGAACTAGTATTTATACTGGCTGGTTTGGCATTTCACTGCAGAGAACTGGTATAATTATAGTCCATGACGAACTGGTATGACTCTCCCATTTAATACCAGTTTTCGAACTAGAATTTCTACCAACTAGTTTACTTTTTTCTGCGCGGAACTGGTATAATTGTGGTTCATAACGAACTGGTATGACTTTTATCCTTAAATAATAGTTCATGAACTGGAATTTGTGCATACTAGTTTAGCTTTTCACTGCAGGGATGCCATCTCCGTACAGATCACTTCACCTCGCCTAGCATGCTCGCGAGCTCGCAGTTTGCCCGCGACGTCGATTGCGTGCACCTCTGTTGTGCATCCCTAGTGTAATAGATTGGCGCTTACATATATGTTAGTGTTTGACCGAGTTTCTCCTCCTTACGAAACTTTCCACATCTTTATGGAAATATAAAAACGTCTATTAAATAGCATATTTACTGTTTTAAATGCCGTACAACACGAAAGGCGTTTCGCGATGTTGATCCGTTGCTGTCTCGCCAACGACGTGTGAAGTGAGCATAAATTGTTCTATGGCGTGCCCACCATTGCTATAGATTTAAACTACAACTACTAATCTATAATGGAAATGATAGTTTTCGGTTTAAATTAATTTGCGTTTGGTTTAATTTAATTTGCGTTTGGGTGAAATTAAGTCCGCAAAATGCTTCGGAAGCAGTGTCCGGAGGATGCATCAGACTACGTGGCAGTTGAGAAGTGCATGTGAAAAAATTTCATAAATTGCATAAAGGAAATTTTTGCACATGCAGCAGTACATAGCATGCATTTAGGCGCCCGGTGTTAGCAGTCGCGCCTAAACAATTACATTTGCTGCATTTTTTTGTAAGCGAGCGACAAAAGAACGCTCAACCCGCGTAAAATTTCCTTTTAGCTACTTAAGCAACCCTGCTGGTAGCTGGCAAGAAACATGTGATTAGTTTAACGGGATTTAGACACAAAAAACAATAGAAATTAGTTATTATGCGAGGTATTTGCGTAAGATATATACTTATTTAAAACATAAATCATGTATACGCGAAAACAAATATTTCCCTCTCCAATTTCCCAGTAACAATTCATAATAGAGCAGTTTTTTCACTTAACAGCACTACTCTTCAGGTCGCGTATTTTTTAACCGACCTGGCTGAACTCGGATAAATAGCCGAGTTTGTGTTGTTGCTTTCGTCATTTAAGCGAGTGTTCTTTTGTTGCTCGATTGCAAAAGAATGGACCTATTTTATGAAAATTTCAAATTTAATACATTGCAAGAATGTCTGTGTTTCTCTTTCGCGAGAGATTTAGTCAGTATATCAGCGACATTTTTCGCAGTGGAAATATACTGCATATCTATCTCCTTGTTGTTGAACTTTTCTCTCACATAGTGGTACTAAATGTCCATATATTTTCTTCTCTTATGGGCAGTATGATTTCTCACGGCGAACTGCGCAGCTTGATTGTCAGAGTAAAATGTCGTTGGAGACTGAGTGTATTTGGTGAAACCCAATTCATGTAAAAGGCTTCTCAGAAAGTGAGCTCTTTGAATCCTTGACACATGCCTATGTACTCCGCTTCCACAGAGCGTAACGAAACCACACTCTGCTTCTTCGACTCCCACGCAATTGGACACCCAGCAAAGAAAACCACATATCCGCTGTATGAATTGCGATCCGTGGAGTCGGATAACCGATCCGCATCTGTGTAACAAACTGAAACATCTTTATTATAAACGTAGGACAAAGTACCTTTATTTGCGTTATTTGGACAAAACTGGTCCGCTAGGTAATGGCGTTGACGACGGTTTACAATTCTGCATACCCCGTTCTCTCAACAGGTCTTCTTCAAAACGAGATTGATGTACTTGCACATTTCCGCACGCAGAATCTCTTGCATTCCCAAGAAGTACTGGATCGGACCCCTGTTTACTGCCTCAACGTTGTTATTCAACTGCTTGACCACTTTCTGCAAGTCAAGGTAGAACTGGCTACCAACATGTCGGCGACGTATAGAGCGATTAAAGCGATTTTATCGCCTTTCATATAATAGTTTACACAGCCATCAGTACCACTTCTTTGGAAACCGATTTTTTGCAAAATATCGTAAATTTTTCAGTCCATTTACTGCCAGCTTGTTTGGGCCCGTATAAAGTTTTTCTAAGCTTTCACACCTTGTCTGGATGCTTCTCATCGACGAACATCTCCGCACAACCTTGTGCCACCAAACGCGCTTTGTGCTTTTCTCCGCACCGTCAGCTCCTCTTTTCGTGGTGAAAACCCACTTACAGCCTATGACGTTCGTAGAATTTGGTCTATCTACTAATACCCAAGTGTTGTTTCGGATTAAGGACTCAAATTCCCTTCGCATCGCATCTTTCCATAAATGAGAGCATCCGTCTACCATTTCCTCCTCCACAGTTACCGGATCGCGCCCCGCACAAGCCGTTACTTGATTCAAGACCTCTTATGTCTGCTTTGTCACGAATATTTTTCGTGGTCTGCCGATCTTACCCTTTCTTGACAGCCTCGGTCGTCCCCGTTTGCGTTTAACACCAGCTTCGCCTATGTCTTGATCAGCATCAGAACTTGAAGACGATAAATCTGCTTCTAAGTTTGTTGACTCATTACCAGGATCCTTATTCTTCGTTGGATAGTGTGGCGAAATATCAAATACCGTAAATCCTTCGACCACTTCAGCCGCATTTGAAAGTGACTTCTCCAAAAAATCACATCGCGAGAGATTATGATGTTTCGATTCTCTTTATTATACAACCTGTGTGCCTTCGCTTTATTGGCATACCCCACAAACGTACCCTGCTGATCTTTTGACAAGAATTTTGATTTGCCTGGTTTTTTGTCCTAACACACTGCGTCATATCCGAAAATTTTAAAATGGAAAACGTTTGGCTTTTTATTAAACCAACATTCATAAGGCATCCTGAAATGCAGCATCTTACTTGGTGAGCTATTTCACATATATGTAGCAGTATTAACCGTCCACAGATTTTGATGTAGTTTTGATTCGGCAAGCACACATCTCGCCATCTCCCCCAATGTTCGATTCGGGAGCCGACACTCCGCTGTATAACTGGCCATCAGTTGGTGATAAATACCTTTCACCTTTGAAAAATTTTGAAAGTCTTTACTGAAATATTCTCGCCGTTACTCTGAGACCCTTTTGATTTTCTGAACGTACGACAAAGTCTTTAAACACGCTCAGCGCTTCCAATTTATTAAAAAAATATATATATATCCATATATACCGCGAGAAATCGTCTATGAAGGTTATAAAGTACCTCGAACAACTCTGAGATGAGACGCGCATCGGACCGCAAACATCCGAATGTACAAGCTCTAAGCAACTTTCTGTAAAAATGTCACAATTCATTTCAAACTACGAAACCTTTATTTTACACTATGCACACGTAATGCAGGATATGTCTTTCGGTAAATTCACTTTCATACCGCGCACCATGTATTTGTTGCTTAGGCCTGGTAAATCTCTATAGATCAAATGTCCGAATCTGTGGTGCCATAATTGGCTTTTGTCTGTTTCTATTATGGAAAACGCACGCTCTTGTCTCTGTTCGATATGCACTGTAAATATTCTTGCAACTAAACTCGCTTTAAAATAACATTCACCACCATCGTCTGTCACACGAGCCATTCTTTTACCGAAATTTACATAGTAGCCATTACTAATGATTTTGCAAACAGACAAAATATTAGAATGCAAGTCTGGCACAAATAGTACTTCTCGGAGAGTAATGTCTGAATATCGCGACTTCAAAAACACATCACCCAGGCCTTGCGCTGTTACATATTCGCCGCTTGCCAATGAAACTCTTTGCGAACTCTTATCCAGATTGTTAAACAAATCAATATCTCGCCAAAGATGAGAAGATGCACCGCTATCTAAACTCCAGTGATTTTGACTCATGCTTAGCTTCTCCCCAAACCCTTTTATATTAAATTTAATTTAATTAAATTTCACTAGCTTACATCTAATCTTGCCGAGTCATTTGTTGTTATCATTGTTGTTGTTATTCCTTTGTAGTTAACTGAGATCGTTTCTATTTTTGCACATTTCTTTTTGCTCTTTTTGTTTACTTCGTTTAGTATTTCTTGTCACAGCTGTTTGCGCTGCGTTTATTAAGTGTCACAATACAGTGATACTCAAACTGTTCGCTACATATATTTTTAAGCTAAATACATCAGCTCCTAAATTGTTGTGTGTGTTGTGTTAAACTTATTTTGCTTGTCTTTTTATTAACATAAGTGTTATTAAATCTTTCAATATGAAGTGTGATCTTGATAACTGCCAAATTAAAAGCGAATCTGAACGCTACTTATCGTGCTGGCTCTGTGATGGTATTTGCCATCTAAAATGTGCTGGTTTGACAGGAAGAATTCTGGACGCTATTAATGATGGCAAAGGTCTTCGCTGGTCTTGCTTAAAGTGCAGATCAACCGAGGTTGATCTCTTTAAGTTGTTTAGGCAAACCAGAAATGGGTTTTCTGAGGTAGGGAGAAAATTTAAACATTATGAAAATGTATTTAAATCTTGTAAATGCTTAGATACCGTACAATCTATGAAGCACATTCATGTGTCAAAACGTAAGCGTCTTCATAGTCCGCCTAATGATAGGACCGTTCCACGTCAGAACAATCTTCCGAATGACTTAATTAATCTTTCTTCTCCATGTCCACAGACAACGGATATATGTTCCTCAAAAGAACATATATCAAAGTCTGCTTCTAATAATAACGACCCTGCAGTATCTTCCCCTTCCCCCGTTGAAGTTGTGGCACCGCCATCTAATCTTCCAACGCTTACTCTACCCTCAATTAGTAATTCAGTTACTCAACCCCGTCCGCCGGTAATCGAGTCTAATACTAGGAGACTGGTTGTGGTTCCCCCAAAGAAGTCTATATTTGTATCTAGATTTTCGAGGGATACTTCCGAGGACGATATAAAGTTTTACATCTCGTCCGAAGTTAAAACTGTCAACTTAAGTATCAGAAATTTAATTTTAAATATGAAAGAAATATTTCTTCATTTAAAATAGACGTAAATTTAGAAAATTTTGACATGCTGCTTAGTAGTTCTTTTTGGCCCTCCGGAGCTTTCGTTCGTGAATTTGAGTATAGGCCTAACAAAAACAATAATTTAGCAAATATTCCCCGTCAGAATACAGAACTAAAAAACTGATTACTAAATCTGCTTTAAGTATTTATTATCAAAACGTAAGAGGCATAAATACTAAATTAACGAATTTATATCTTAATGGCCTTGAATGCAATTATAATATAATTTCTTTGACTGAAACTTGGCTCAAACCTCACACTTTTAATTCTGAGATTCTTTCAAATAATTATCATATCTACAGAAAAGACCGGGAGGACAGAGTCGGCGGTGGCGTACTCTTTGCTGTAGACTCTTCAATACCATCTGAAGAAGTTAGTCTTCCACACATTGAATCTGCAGAATTCAAATGCATTCGTGTTCAGGTTGGAAGGGGGTTTACTTACTTAGCTCTATGCTATATTCCTCCCCGATCTGACTTATCAGTGTATTCACAACATGTATCTTTACTGAAATCAATTAATTCAATGATGAAACCCTCTGATTCATTGATTGTGTTGTGTGACAACGCCGACTACATGCATAGCATTGCACATTTCGCTTACGATTTCTTTTTACCCACGTTCGCTGAAAACACTCGTTCCGCTGTACTACTGTCTGAACGATTTCCACGACGCTCCTCCTCTTTCAAAATTTTGACCTTCAATTTACTCAATGTCGGTAAGGTATCGCGGCTTTCTATTGCTACTATAAAGCTTTCCATGTCGTCAGGTAAACTGCATAACAATAAAATGCATAGGAGGTCTTCTGGTACGGCGATGTCTATTTCCTTCAGATTTTCCGCAATGCTGTAAATCTCATTTAATTGAGCTGTCATTTTTTCGCCGCATTTGATTTGAAATCTAAACAAACTCTTGAATATAGCTGACTTTCCTTGATGGAGTTTTCGCGTGATAGACCTCGTGCGGCTTTTTGTAAGCTTCAGACGCACATATACACCCGGATAACACAACAAGTTTTATAAGAGTTTTATAGTGGTATACTTCCACAAAATTTAAGAACAATTACTTTACCATTTTGCTCTATAAATCAGTCTATAAAACCCTTATAAGACTAAAAGGGCCCCAGGAGGCGGGGCTTCGTAGTAGAAAAAAAGCTCTATTATTAATTTATAAATCGTATGTTGGTAGTTTTATAAGGATCTTATAGTAGTCTACAACATGAGTTTATAAAACCTTTAAAACTTTTATGAGGCACTTTGTGTAGAGCCTTTGGTCTGACACTGGTTAAATGTTCTGGGGTCAGCGCCTTATAAGACCTTTAAATGTTTTATAAGGTCAAGTTATAGACTACTATAAGAGCTTTATAAAATTAGGAGCATCGAATTTATAAACCAATAACAGAGCAACATTTTGCACCTTTTTAAAGCTGCTTATAAAATATGTGGAAGTCTTAAGAAGCGCAAACCGCAGAGCTTTTGGTCTAAAGATTCACTCTGTAACGCTCGTTTTGTAAAGTGAAAAGTATTAAAAATAAATTGACAGGTAAAACATTATCCAAAAATATCTTTCGAAGGAGAAGTAGTTCTGAACTTAAATATTTTTCTCTTCCTGAAATATTTTAATGCAATGATATAATTAAAGGACTTTATCTAATTTTTTCGGTATTTCTTCTGAATGTAATTTTATAAGCGCAACGAGTTTTCCGGTAAAATCGGGGCTGCTACCCTTGCTAAAACTTAAGCGCTTGCTAAAAAAAAACGTTTTTTAAAAAAAACGCATTTTTACATTAAAACATAAAAAAAAAAATGTAAAAATGTGGCGTTTATATAACTAACAGAACAATGAATAATTTTCTGTCATCAAAATTTCGAAAAAATTAAGAAAATGAAAATTTTTATATTTTCACCTTTCAAACTTTTTTTCATTATCTAAAAATACACAAAAAATATGGCGCTACAGTCAGATGTCTATCCAAAGGCACTTATAAAATCAATTTGCATATTCATATCCAAAATAGTTTAGTCGGAGCGCTTGAACATGCTGATTCCTTTACGAATTGAACAAATTTATACAAAACAAATTTTCAAATCCTAAAATGTCTACGTGAAGAGCCATGAATTGAGTATTTTCTCTTAGAATAGAGAAAAGTCAAACAAAACGCCCAAAACGTACATTTACAATTCTTAGAAAAAGACTACGTGAACTTCAAGTGATGCCCAACGTTCTGTGTTAAATTACCCACGAAGATCCGAAAAAATACCCCAATTAACCACATCTTTAATAAGGTACCCCACAAAATTCACAAAGAATTCAAAATATATATTTCAATAGTAGTATATATATATATATATGTATATTGAACTCATTTTCTTTCTCATATCTTCTACATCAATTAATTAGTTTCAATGTGTATTAAAACCCAGGATTTTGAAGAAATTCATAACTTACGAACTTTAGTTTTAATAAAGGTTTTGTAATTACATACAAAACAATTTGGGTCCTTTTATATTAGGGCAATGATATGAATATTCATAATGTGAGAATAATTTCAAAATTATAATATTTATTTTAATTTATAATTTTACTCCAACAATCTGGCATCATTGACGTGAATAGCATGGAATAGAGTATTTCCTTTTTAAACAGAGGAAAATCATACAAACCACTCAAATCTTAACGTCCAAATCCAAAAATATCTACGTAAAGAGCTTCGTAAAAAGTATTTTCTCTTTGAATAGCGAAAGTTCATACGAAACCCTCAAATCATAAATTTTTAAGTCTACGCGCAGAGCATTTATTACAGTATTTCCTCTTCGACTGAGGTAACACCCAAATAGTAGCTGAAATACAATGCCGGCGAACGGCGAACTCACCACAGCGAAATTCGCGCTGTCAAAATTAGAACGCCCGAAATTGAACACAGCCAAAGCGAAATGCGAAGTTCGCTTGGCGGCATTTCATGGCGATAGATTTATTTCTATCGCTCTGCTGGGCGATGACAGCTGTGCGTGCCAAAGGTGGCCGTATTTCTTTTTTGCTTTCAAAGTTTTAAAAGAAAACAACCTAAACACGATTTTTTTTGTTGTTTGAAAAATATAGTTGTGGATTCGTTAAATCTAGCTTGAAACAAATTATTTATAATGATCTTTCTTTGTTTTACATTAATATTTGTTATCATTTCCTCATTTCTAAATATGGTTTAGTTTTTTCTAAATATGGTCACCCAAATTATAAAGGCGACCAAATGGGATCAGCTGTTTTCGCTACCGCTCTAATTCTGTTTAAGTAGGCGAAATAGCTGGGCGAACGGTGAACGACAGCATCGCCCGATTCGGCGAAGTTTGCCGTTCGCCGGTATTGTATTTCAAGCATAGTAAATTTCGAGTAGAAAAAAGGCTACGTGAAGAGCATTGAATAGAGTATTTTATTTTTGTTTCTCTCTACGTTTCTCTTCGTGCAAAGTTTTTGATGTACAAAATGCATTTCGTTCAAAGTGAAGACTTTTTGCTCGTTTTGAGTTCTTTTTATGCATTTCAATAAAACCGTCGTTAACGATGAAAAACATATTTTCAGTTAATTTTCACCATTCAATCCAAAAACGATATAGGCTAGAAAACTAAAATTATAAACCAGAATTCTCCGCGAGAAATGCATAATGTTGTTATTACGGAATCAGTACGCAAAAGAGAAGGTATCGCTACATATGCTGATGCATGTATGGAACTCGGTCGAATGCAGGATGCTGATGATGACGACGAGATTCTCCAAAACAATAATGTGACACGTCAGAGAACAAAACAAAAAATTGATGCGCTTGAGTATGCCCAGGGAAAGTGACCAACGTCAGAAATTATTTTATTTAAATTAAGTTCTACTTTTTTTAGGAAAACTTTTACAACTCCCCGCTTAAAGGTGCGCAGCCCTGCCAGTATAATAATGGTGACAGTGTGGAAAGAAACACACCGATTACTCAATTCGTCCCAAATACACAATACGCAGGCCAATTTCTTGAAGTGGAAAATTCAGATGGATTTTCAGGACAAGCAATTATAGGTGGAATAAATACAGACGAAATTAACCCTGATGGAATAAACACAGACGAGTTTATTTATGTAACGGTTCCGGAATCGAGTTCTGAAGCTCCGAATGGACAGCAGTTCCAAATATTGACGTCGTATTTCCAGAAAATTCTTTCAAACCAAATAACTATGATAAGTGGATTAAACTCAGTCGCTAAATCGGTTTTGAAACTAGAATCGGAACTTGAAGCTATGAGAAAAGCAAAATCGGGTGAAGAAATTTACAAAATAGGTGACGAAAACCCATTAAGCAGCAAAAATTTGAAGAAATCACTTCGTCAATATCGCATCTGAAGCTGAGGTTAAAACACTTGAGACTCTATTGGAAAACGAGGAAATGGTCACTACATTCAAAAATCACTTCAAAAAAATTATTGGCGGTAGACGACCAAAAACTGAAGCAGCTAAGTGTGTGCATGAAGTTTTGAACAAGATGTTTGCTAAAATTTTTTGGCTGGGTTGCTCGTGGAAAGGCGGGTCGAACGAAAAAAATATAAAGAAATTTTGTATGATAAAATACGAGAATGTTTTGGATGCTATTATCAATTTGATTCGAGAAGTATCTGATGAAGAGTGTCCAGAATCATGTATTCGAAAGGCGTTTGAGTCTAAAGTGCGGAACAGACATGCACTATGTGGCAAACGGAATTGGGCTCCGAAATTGCGTCCAACAGGTATTTCTTATAAAAAGTGCAAACAAAACGGCAATGACAATGAAAAAAAATGGCAACGATCCCAAAGATAATGATACCGTTTATGATTCTAAAGTTGTTGATGCCGAAGCTAACGATACTTGTCTTGTTGATCCCGAAACTTCAGATCAAATCATACAATCAAGTGATCTGAACACCTGGGAATTTTCACCTGTATCTGAAGACTCCATGAACCAACTTCTTAAGATCAGGTAATCAGCCATCGTCGAACTTGTAATCAAACTTGAGAAAATTTTGCTGGAGCGTTTTTGACGTTTTTTCGTTTTGTTTAAATTGTCTTCTATATTATATATCCACGGTGATTTTTTAAGTGATTCGCAGTGCATTCTGAGAAATTTTAATTATACTTTTAATTTATTACAAATTCATAAAATAAAGTGATTGAGACAAATCCGTGCGTTCGTTTGGTCTCCAAAGAGACGTAAATTTCCGTAAAAAGGTAGTGCACTTTTCTGCCAAAAAAATTGAAAATCGAGCCGTGCAATTGCTGCGCGATTGTAAGACACTCTATCACGAAAACCATATTTTATGAACACTTTTTGTTTTCATCTAATTTTACATATTAATAAACACCAATAATAACCGCACTCAATCATCACCACACTTTTTTGGTTTTGTTTACTTTCAGTCTTTGGCTGATATCAAAAATGCTCAGAAACCTCATTTTTTATTTCTACTTTATTGTGTGATTTTGTTAGTTTGTCCATGTGAAGACTCAAACTACACCGTATGTAAAAATGAAATATATACATAAGCAACAAGTTTCAATATCATTATTTATTTGAATCTATCAATAAATTATTTGATAAAAAAAAACTAAAGGTTTAAGTACTGTTTGTTTCATTCGAATTTATATTTCAGGGTGTTGTACGCTACATCAGCTCATCAATAAGTAAGTGCACTTTTAGCACGGTGCTGCCATATTTTAACTAACTTAAATAAAAAACATTTACTTCTGAGTTGATGGTCAATTTTGGTTATTTAAACTTTTGGATTCTAGGCTAATTGACCTAATATGGTTGAGTGCAAGAAAAAGCTTTCTCCACATTACAGCCCGACGTTTCGCTAACTTTCTTAGCTTCCTCAGGGGCGATTTCTTTATTAAAATCATCAACAAAAGAAACAAGAAAAATTAAAATAAACCAAACGTATTAAAACATTGACATTATATGGTAACATTTCACAAACTATAATCAAAAGCACAAGATTTGACAAATTCGAAGTTTACATACATGTACATAAACACTTATTAACTATTATCACGATACATACAAGGGGAACACACATGTATGACGCTAAAACAGTACAGTAAACAAAAGCAGAAATTAGCCAAACAGATGGCGCAACTGAAATTCTTACTAGAATGCAGGAGATATGAGCTAATACCTAATCATTTGACTAACTCCGTCAAAAATGTTAAAATAGACACCACCTCCCAAAAGGTAGAAGCACAAATTGAAAAAAAACGTGTGTTTTTAAGGAAAGTTTCGAACATATGAATGTAAAAACTACAAAAAGCCACACATTTCACGCGCACCAACAACTGAAGCACTGTATAAGTGAATTAGAATTGAACTCCTTCATTTGCAAGCAAGATTGTTTAAGTCAAAGTATAACAGAAGAAAAAGAATCGATACAAACATCAAAGCTAGAAAAGTTAAAACACCAACAAATACGAAGGATGGGAATAAACTTAATCAATGATTGGTTTGTGAACAAAACTGACATTGAATTCCCAGCAGAAATAAAGTGGTTGCTGTCATTAGGTAGAAAGTTCACACTACCTTCAACGAAAAATAGTCTCCAACCGGTCCCAATGATAGCGGAAATGGAACAAATCATCCAACAAGAAACAGATGACAAAACGAAGGAAATTGCAAGATGCAAACTTAGCAACAATATAACACAATTTAAGCGGAGTATAAAACATAATGCAGCCGAAAAGTTTATTCTAGAGACCATTAATAGGACAAAAGCGTTTCTAAAATTACATAAAGATAGAATCATTATAACGGATGCGGATAAGGGTAATAAAACCGTAGCACTCTTAAAAGCAAATTATACCAGAAAGATGAATAAATTACTCGAGGACAAAAATACATATAAATTAATAAGAACCGACCCAACACAGATGCTTCAGACGAAAAATAACGCTTTGGTCGATGAACTATATAAAAGCAAAGTTATTAACTACCGTGAGAAACAACTACTCACTAGCACAGCTGCAACCGCGCCAAGATTATACGGGTTACCAAAAATCCACAAACCCGACTTGCTACTAAGGCCAATCTGCTCGTCGGTCAATGCCCCCTGCTACGGTCTGTCCAAATATATAGGAAAAATCCTCAGCAACCTTATATCCGATGAATATAATATCAAAAATGCATACGAATTAAAAGATAAGCTAACCAACATACAAATAAATGAGGAGGATATTCTGGTGTCATTTGACGTGGTATCACTGTTTACCAACATTCCGATACCTCTAGCTATCAAAATAATCACTACAAAGTGGAACAAAATTCAGAGATATACCAGTATATGTAAAAACAAGTTCCTTAACCTTCTGAATTTCTGTCTAAAGGAGAATAATTATTTTGTGTGTGATAAAATCTTATTCGTACAAACCTTTGGAATGCCAATGGGCAACCCCCTCTCACCAACCATAGCTGACATAATAATGGACGACCTACTGGAAAAAACTACTCTAGAACTTAAGGAAAACTTCGATATTGACATTAAATTTATAAGAAAATACGTAGATGATATTTTTGCAATAGTTAGACGAAACGATGTGGATATTATATTAAATACATTCAACAAGTACGATCATAAACTGCAGTTTACTGTAGAAAAGGAAACCAACTTCCGCCTACCATTTTTAGACGTAATGGTCTACAAGAAAGATAGCAAATTAATACTTGACTGGTACTCAAAACCTACATCCTTAGGACGACTGATCAATTATTTATCCTCACAACCATCCAAATATAAAATCAACACAGCCAAAAACCTGATCCACAAAATCTTGACAATAAGTCATCAACAGTTTCGAGAACAAAATATTAAGAAAATAAACCAAATCCTCAAGAGCACACTAAACTTAAGAGCTAGTTGCTTTGATACCATCCTAGTGTGGTACACTCGTGATACTGATTGCCTGTTACAAACGTAATTCGTACGCCGCACAGAGGGTTGAAATCCATCAAAAGTGGCGATTAATTCAAAAGATGAACTTTAACTTTCACAACCGTATTTGGTACCGGGTGAAAGAAGATAAAATTCTACATCACTAGTTGCCAAAATAAAAGTTCTCAGTTGTTTACTTCATTTGCAGTGTGTCTTCAAAGTTCAGTAATTATTATTATTTTTGCGCGCATTGGTTAAAAGTAAAAATTTGTATACCTCAAGTGATTATTTTTTTAATTAAGACTTCTAAAAGTGAAAGTTTTATTATGGAGCCGTCAACTTCAGGTATTTGAGCATATGATAAACATTTGTTTGTTTAGATAAATGTTTTGGAAATAAAAAAAAAAAATAAATGAAATTGGTCCAAAAATGGGGTATTTTTGGTGTTTATATTGAGTTTCAACAACTTTCCGGGTGAAATCGGGAAAAACCGCTTATATGCTCTTGAAGTATGATATTTCAGCTAATAAATCCCAAAAAATCTTTTTGCAGTTGTTTGCAATTTTTTGACTTATTAAAATTTTTGTAAAAGAACTCCAGTTGCAAAAAATCTAAGTGAAAAAAAAAACAAACAAAAAAGCGCGTTGTTTTTATTGTCTTTTGTCTTTATATTCCGGTTAGTAGTTGTTATTGAAGCTACAGAGTGTGCAGTTTATTAGAGATGGGTGCGTGACTAATTTTAAACCACGCGCACTCACGAAAAAAAAATTAATTCCGGTTTATTCACAACGAATAAAATTTTTCACATATTTTCTGACATCACAAGTTTGAATTTCACTCACGAGCGAGAAATTATGTCGTAAATAGTTAATATTTATTTTATTAAAGCTTAGTGCATAAATACTTAGAGCTTAGTCACTATAAAAATAAATTTAGTCACGCTTCCATCTCTACCCTACGTGATAAATGTTGGTCATGTACATACATGCGAACATACGAGTACTGTTGTCATCTTGGTTGTCATTTATTTTTTGTATTGACTCTCAATGTTTTGTTTAATGCGATGTTATTTATTGAAAGTGTTGTGTGTTTGTAAATTATTCGGTACAAGGGAAAACGAATAGTATTTTGTAAATTTTAAACTTAAGTAAAAAATTTTACTAATTTCAGGAACAAGTCCCAAAACAATTTTTATTTCTCGCCATGAGTTACATAACTTTATGAAGAATTTAGAACCTAAATCACTTCAAGATCGATTTAATCTTCTGAGGTGGGAATTAATCACACGAGTTGATCCTTCAGATAAGGTAGATTTCAGCAAAAGATTTAATAGTTTTTGCTCAGACTATAAGATTCGGTGGCAAAAATGTCATAGAATAGATCAATCTTTTTTAAAAAATAACAAGAATTGGCTTGATGCTTCAATTTCCTTTAATGCACCACCAGCACCAACACAAAAAAGAGGTCGGCATGATCTCCCATTTGATGAGTGTACAGAAAAAACTAAAGGAAAGAAATGTAAAGATATAAGAGATAATACACCATTGTCTATTTTGGCGCACGCGACACAAATGAGCTTAAGAGCTGTTGGAAAAACAGATGCGGCGAAAATAGTTAAGGAAATAATATCATCTCCAACAAGAGCGAAAAAATACCGTCAAAGTTTAAAACACGTACCACCACAGCAATTAAGTGCGGAGGAAGCTCTTTCCGTCTTGGTAGAAGCAAAGCTAACTCGACATCAATATAACGTAATTAGAAATGCCGCGCCAGATAAATTTCCATCGTATACAGCAGTCCAAGAAGCTAAAAACAAAAGTTATCCAGATCGAGACAAAATAAAAATTACTGAAACGTCAGCGCACGTCAATCTACAATCACTATTAGACCATACCACTAAGCGTATTTTTTCTATAAAAAATTTGGATTTTAGTTTGTTAGACAATGAAGAACTGTCTAAGATGACTTTATACACTAAGTGGGGCTTTGATGGAAGTTCAGGACATAGTGCATATAAACAAGCCTTTCATGACGTTAACGCCTCGGATTCTTCAGTATTTATAACATCGATTGTACCATTGAAACTTGTTTGTGAAAATAAAACAATTTGGCAAAATCCTCGTCCGTCTTCCACTCGGTTTTGTAGGCCCTTGAAAATTGAATTTATGAAAGAAACGGTCAACAGTATTAAACTCGAAAAAGAAAGAGTGGAAACTGAAATAAAAGCTCTTGACGATTCCGTAGTACTAGTTGGAGAGAGATTAGTGAAAGTTAATCACGAACTAATTCTTGTGATGATTGACGGTAAGGTCTGTAACGCTATTACAGACACAAAGTCCACACAAAAGTGTTATATATGTGGCGCTACAAGCAAAGAGTTCAACAATATTGATGAAATGATTGTAAAAGTTGTAAATATAGATACCATGCAGTTTGGTTTATCTGTCCTTCATGGCTGGATATGATTTTTTGAGTGTCTTATTCACTTGTCATATAAACTTCCAATTAAAAAATGGCAAACTAGATGTGATGATGAAAAAAAAATTATTGCTGATACAAAAAAACGCATTCAAAGGGAATTCAAAGAGAAAATTGGATTGATTGTTGACCAACCAAAACCAGGCTTTGGAAACTCAAACGATGGTAATTCGGCAAGGCGTTTTTTAAGAATGCTGAAGTATCTGCAGAAATTACAAAAATTGATTTGCAGTTGATAAAAAATATGCACACAATATTAATAGTTGTATCTAGTGGTATTGAGGTCAATATTGCAAAATTTTCAAATTTCGCTAATGACACTGCCAGGCTATTTGTTAACAATTATCCATGGTATTATATGCCTCCTACTCTACATAAATACTTCATTCACGGGCCAGAAATTATAGCGCTGGCACCATTGCCTATTGGTCAGCTGACTGAAGAATCTCAGGAAGCCAGAAATAAGGACTTCAAAAGCTATAGGGAGCACTTTTCGCGTAAATCCAGTCGGGAAAATACAATAGAAGACGTGTTTAATAGATTTCTTTTAAGTTCAGATCCATTTATTTCAAGCAATTTGAAGAGTTGTAAAAAGAATAAAGAGCAAGTGCCGCAGTCTGCATTGGAGTTACTTGTTCTTCCCCAAAACGAAAATGATAATGGTGACGAAGAAGATGAAGATGATGAAGATTAAGATTATTTTAACGAATTTTACCATGATTATGAAGTAAATGATGATTATGAAGTAAACTAATTTTATGATGATTATGAAGTAAATGATGATTACGAAGTAAATGATGATTATGAAGTATATAATACTTTTCAAATTAATGAAATGAAGTAAATAAAAATACCTTACAATTATGTTTTTTTTTTTAAATATTTTTTTCCTGCAATGGTTGTTTGTTTTATTTTTATATTTTGTTTATGAATATTTGTCAATAAGAAATAATAATATTTTCTAATGTAACTTTTTTAAATTTTTTTAATTTTTTTTAATTTAAAATTTTGCTAATTTAAATACATATTAAATATTTATTAATTTATATTTTTCAAAAACACAATTTTTTTCTAAAAGCACGTTAAGTAAGCTCTAATTTTCAATTGCATTTACTAATTTATCGTTTTTCTTTCCAAACTTATAGCGAAAATTGTGAAATAAGACCTTTTTTCCAAAATACAAAAAGGCCCATAAAAGATTAAAAAAAAATTTTTTTTTATTATTTTTTTTTTTAAATTATGTTTTTTTTATGTATTTATGAATAACCATCAATAAAAAATAATAATATTTTAAAATTACGGCTTCCCTGAATTAATCGCCACTTTGCATACCGTTCAACCCACTGTGCGCCGCACAGTGCTGTGTCTCCATATAAAAAGTGGGCAAAAAGAGAATAATGGACGGATTTGAGTAAAAATTCGTTTCTTGGTGGATTAGTACGGAGATTTCAAAAATCAATTTTTTTTTTACCTAGCTCTTACATTTTTCATGGAAACTGAGATTGAAACTGCAAAATTTGATATTCAGAAGTAGTTCCAATACTGAGTAGTTATTTTATTATTTATACAGGGCGTTTTCCTAATAATATTAAAGACTTCAAGGCTTCATTCTATGGCTTAATTCATGGCAAATAAGATTCCCTATATCTCTCTTACGCAAACCCTCTAGGAATGGCAGCTACTTTCATTTTGGTCCTTTTTGACTACAAAATGTTTTTTTAAATTGATTATATCTTTTGGTGTGGATGTCACACGCTTAAAAAATTTGATTCATTCAAGACGACATTAAATACTCAAAAGACAAATATAATTTTGTTTTCCTTTTTATTAGTCACTTCGCACGAACAAGAGTTGTTGCAAAATACTGAATCAAAAATTATTTGTTTTATCTAACGCCGTTTATTGTTGGATGACAAATCAATTAACCTGGAAAAAATATTTATTTTTTAATAACTTATATGGCTTGTCGAAAAGATATAAGACCGCCATATCGCAAAATAGGTAATCGAGTAAATTAATTAATTCAGACCAGCCTTTTGCAAAATAATACTGTAAAAAGTTGTCAATGTAAATTAAAATGCCATTTACTGATCTAAACTCGAATTTATTTTTAAAGGCTATTGAATGTTTTTGGAAGACATATTAGATAATTTTTTGTTACCTCAGAGGGACTAGCGCAATGATGAACATAAACTCATCCGTTAATTTGTCGTCACCAAAATTTTGCTTATAGCGGCTATGCCCCGAACTTCCATCCATGCCCCACTTACAACCCAAAGAAGCTTTGGTTATGTCACCATTATCTGGGCTTAGTTCTAAAATACTTTGCGTTGTTTTCAGCAATAATGATTTCAGATCAACTTCGGCTGAATATTCAGTCGATTTAATCGTTGGCAGCATTGTTTGTTTTTTTGTTTGCAATGCGTTTAAGCTCGGTATACAATCTTTATGCAACCGGTTTATTTTTGCACGTAAACTATTATATTTACGATCTGATGAGTTCAGATATAGATAGTTTTTCAACAAATGCTCTACCCTTCGATTTTTTGTTCTCCGTGAAGCTTCGCAAAATTCTTCTTTAGAAGGTCTTCCCCGTTCAGCACATTTATCCTTATTTCCATTGGAATCCGGAAGGGAAAGGAATGTCCAATTTAGCCATTTAGAATATGTTTTTTTCAAAAGCGCTTCTTTTGCGGCCACTATAATTCCACTTATTTTTCATCTCACTATTAAAAAGTTTTATTTTTTGATTCAAAAGTGCTTTGTCGCATTTAGCGTGTATTAATTTGTCTTCAAAAAATGCAGATAATGCAGACACTCTATCTGATGGACGAGTAGAAATCCAGATATCAGCTAAAATTGAGTTTCTTATAATTGAATTCATATTAATATTAGTTTTTTTCAGTATTTTACGCTTCACTACACAGCACAGAACACTACCGCGTGTGTCTACAGTAATAAACTTTACTATTTTTAAAGAATGTTTTGGCATTTAATTTGGTAATGGAAAATACTGTGGTAACTGTAATCAGTGAAATTTTTTTTTTGCAAAAGTTTATTTTATAACCTTAAAAAAAAACGATTTTCTTCGAAAAGCGCAATGAGTCTGCAGACTTTTTTTTTATTTCAAAGAAAAATGCCCCTTATTTCAAATAAAAGAATAAAAAAACATACTTTTACATATTTTTTTTTATCCCTTTGTAAACTTAGGAATTTTTTAAATTTTCTGCAACAAATTTTAGGGTGTAGCAAATAGGCCATTCCAGCCAGGAAACTCAATATTTTTTAAAAAGCTCTATAGTGTGGTTTCCTTACAGATTTTCTAATTAGAAAAATTGTGTCTTAAGATAAAGTATGATAAATTGTATTTTTAGCAATTTTTTTTTAAAGACTCCAGCTAAAGGCATTTTCATAAAAGAAAAAATATATAAAAAACACACAACTTTAAGAGGTTTTTGTGAGAACCTTATGAGATAAAAACAAAAACTAAGTCCAGATCCTTAATCTAGGATAAATTTCCTTTCCAACGATACCAAACACGTTGACATACGTGACAACAATTTTTTTGATTTTTGCCCGCTCATACAGCACTGTGCGCCGCCGCAATATCGTCTGTGTCTTCTTTCTTGTTCATAGTTTTGTCTCTGTTTTGTAAAATTCGCAGGCTTTCTAGCTTTAGTCTGGTTTTCTCTCTTTTTTCTTTATCTAATATCTTAACTTTGCCTAGATCAGCTGTGTGTCCACTTGTCAATATGTGTTTTTGTTCTTTCGGATGTCCGCTTCGTGCTGCTTTATAAATGAGTCCGGCGAAACGCAGCCTTAAATGTTTTATTTCAGCGTATGGAGAATTGGAATAAATACGAAGTCTGCCTGATCCTCGTCGTCACTTTCTGAATCACTGTCAGAATTTTTAGTCATTGAGCTCAGTTAAACAATTTTGCTTTTAACAATTTAGAGTCATAAATTTTTGGGGGTCCGAAATTATTATCAGATGAGAAAATGTATAATACTTTTGAGGGAAATGGTAAATCGAAATAGTTTTTTGTGTTGGTCAGCTCACGACCATAAAACCACGTAACATTATTACAAATTACAATAAATTCCACGTATACTATGGATAGGTTTTCTAACAAAACCCACCGGTTTGCTTTAGAAGTGTTTATTACAAAATCAGGAAACTGAATTTCCAAAAAAACGGTGTAACTTTTCCCAATGAAAAAATTATTAAAAGTTGACGGGAATGCACTCAATGGAGTTTTATGCGTTGATTTTTGGTATCGTTATTCATTTTATTTAAATACTCAGTTTCGGTCTCAAGAATTCTTTTTGCTAGCTGTGACAGTGGGCTCCTACCTGCACGGATCATATTCTTTAATTCGAATAACTTATTTTCGTACGAATAGGAACTGAAGTTTGGAAGAGATCCAAACTTTTTAACGTCGTCAATAAAATGTGATAAATTATGGTCGTTGCTGAATACATAGTGTTTGCCATATATGACTAAAAATCTATGTAAAAACATTTCTATTGCATATTCGGCAACTTCTAAAAAAGATTTGACATACAAGTCCGAGGAAAGAATTGTAACGGCACAAAAAAAGCAGAAAATGATTATAAACAATGGGCCTTAAATGAATTTTCAGCACTACGATGGAACGAGGAACGTTCGAAATTCAGTACATTTCCAATTATGAATTTCTTTCAAACCACGAATGGCTCTATGAATTTCTTTGGGCTTCAGACATGATTGCATATAACTTGCAGTGGCAGAGCTCCATTTCCCTTCATATTGGCCAAACATTCCCTTTATCCAGCCAAGGATTAATTTTTTAGTGATACCCAGGTCAATGAGATGAAGGCTGTCACCAATCGGGAAATCGTAGATCATATCAATATTTAGATCAATTAAAGGTGAAGCGTAACGACAATGCTCCTCGTATTCTTTTGCTCTGAACTTCGCGTCTGTTCTTTTCTGTGAATTGAAGTCGGGAAATACAGTTGCCTTCGTGACAGGTGACATCATACCAATGCAACAACACCTTTGACAACCATGGAGCGCGTTAAAATAGGCAACACCTGTACAAAAGGCAAGAGAGTAATTGGGAAATTTTTAGTTTGGTATCCACCGGGTACGATATATATATATATTTTTTACATTTTATACACTTTTAATAAAGTAAATAAAATTATCATGTAGTTATGTGTATGTGTATGAGAAGTATAATTGTTGCTCACTGACATTAGAAAAGTGTGCTTCTCCATCGCACTGTTTACGGTCTATATAATCGCGATCTCGTTTGTTTCCTCTCAAGCGAGATTTGCCGCATGTGAAGAAGGCCAGTTATTCTTTCCTATTCCTTAGATGTGGCAGCACGCTCTCCTAATGTCAAACGAATGAAAACAAACAACGAAGTAAACAAAAGTGTTGTAGACGACTATTAGTGGTATTTAGTATAAAATATAAAAATAAAATTTAATGAAAGTTAACAAAAAGTGTTCATAAAATATGGTTTTCATGACACGAAGTGTCTTACAATCGCGCAGCAATAGCGCGCCTCGATTTTTCAATGCTGACCACAAAAGTGCACCCACGTGAATCAAAATAAACAAAGAGAACAACAAAAGTGCTGTGAACAATTATTATTGGTATTTACTGTAAAAAATAATAACTAAAACTTAATGGAAATTAACAAAAGTGTTCATAAAATATGGTGTTCGTGACAGAAAGTGTATTATAACGGCGCAGCCACAGCCCGGCTCGACTTTTCAATGCCAAAGTTCTGACCACAAACGAACGAACTTCTCCCAACCTCATTTTATTATCAATTTAGTATATACTTCTCCCAACTTAATTTTATTATCAATTTAGTATATACGAGATAGCCGGTAACCCTCTACTCTCCCATTACTACCTTAATTCCGCACCCCGGGGATGCCAATCTAAATCGCAGCCGAAGTGTTTACTGCGTTATAACTGCGGGAAGATACCACTTACCTTTTGCGAAACAGCAGGCAGGAGTATCACATATGAAAGATACATTCTTGATGACAATATGATATGGTCCAACAAAAAAACCGGATTCCATCATAATTTTTGCTTCTTCAACAAACGGACGTAAAAACCATTCAATTTTGGAAGGTTTTCCTAAAAATGAATTTTTACTTTAATATGCTGCGTATCATTTTATATACATACATACATTTTCCAAAAAAAAACTCCAACAACCATTGGTGGAATGCTTTCGAACTCGTGAATCTTGTAAAGTATCGGCCAGAATTGATAATCTGAACTACGAAAAAGCGGCAACTCATCAATGTTGACTCTCAATGATATTTCTGAATTTGAATTGGCCGATCTAGACATAACTCCTTTCAACGATCTCTCAAGTCCATAATGCTAATATTTTTTGTTTCCGTTTTCATTTCAATTTATATTCAAGGCTCTTGGAGTCTTCAGTAAAGTGCGTGGATCACCTGGCATTTGAAATAGAAGGTGTTTATTAAAAATGGCAAGTAATTTTTTTAGATTCGCGTGACTGATATTAGATTGAAGTGCCCACGCGCAAACATGAACCGTGAATGTTTCTACGTTCATTTTTTCACAAACAATGGAAGAATTTTGTTGTTGGTAGGAGAAATCTTCAAGATTTTCGTCGTCCAATTCAAGCTCCTCGTACCAATTCGTGTCCACTCCATTTACAACGTTTTCACTGATACTGCAACTATTTACCGGAACGACAACACTGTAACTAATTGCTTGTGGTATGTCGGAGCTGATGATATCAGCCAATAAAGACTTCGTAGGGCAAATCATGTATTGAGTAGAAATTTGGGATGAAACTTTTCTTTTATGAGCCGAATGTATTTTGAATGTCACTTTATTAACTTTGTTCTGCCTATTCCTTTTGAACCCGCCTGTTTTTCTTTTTTTTAACCAATTTGCAACAGAGTTTTCTCAAGACTCTATCTTTATAAATATGCGAACGCGATTGAATAAGACGCCATCAAATAAATGTCAAAACAGGAAAATTTATAGAGGTATATAACTTCAAAAACAAAGTATTTCCTACTTCGAAAATAGAATGCGAAATTTCTCTAAAAATTTAAATTTATAGAACTGTATAAATTTGGCTTGTTGCTAACTAATTGCTCAACAAAAAATTATTGATTAATCACTCAGAACAAAGACAATTTATAGAGGTCTAAAAGTTTAAATTAGTAGAGGATTTTCACTAATCATGGCATTTAGAGAAAAGGGAATAAAAGAAGAGGCTTATAAAAATAAAATAATGATTTTTATTCTGAGCCTTATAAAACCCTTATAAGAGCACAGTCTATGAGAAGAGCCTTATAAAACCTTTATAAAACCAGTCGTTTTCCAAACTTAGGCTTTCTGCACATTGGTCGTCCAAACATAGTTGCTTCATCGTCATAATCATGATGCAACGATTGCATGACGACTACACTTTCGCACACTCGGTCGTGATATTTCAATTCGTTTGGCGTCTAAAAATTCACTTGCAGCAGGTATTTTCTGTTTTTCTGGTTGATATTTTTGCGAAATGTTTACAAAAACCTGCAGTTTTTCAAATATAGACTGTGCGGCAACAATTCTAGACATCATTTTTCAGTAATATCTCTCCTTTTCCTTTCCTAAAATGTGTTTTTTGCATGCATACAGAGACTTTTTACAATTTCGTCATATTTTATAGTTAAAACGCCCACATTTATTGAATTTTAATGCAATTATCCACTTTTTAATAATTTCCACAGATTTAATACAAAAAAATACTACTTTTTATACAATTTAAATGCAAATATTAACGTTTTCACTAATTTGTCCCCATAAAATGTAAACAAACAATGCGTGCACAACGATTAGCAAACGACAGTGCCGTACTTATCCGTTTCTGTATCTTCTACGATATGCCGATAATTAGCCGATAACGACAAGTGTGCAGATCTCGTTTGAAATGTATGTGCTCAGCTCAAAATTTCAGGGCGAGACGATAACGCAACTATGATTGGACGACAAGTGTGCAGATAGCCTTAGAGTTGTGTGTTATCCGGGCAGTGCCTCACATGCAGTAGCTCAGATGGCTTGATGTACAACGTTATCGTTGCTAAAGCCTTCTGGTCATTTACCTGCCACTTATTTTTCGCCTCCAAGGTGGCGTTTTCCGGACAAGAAGTTGTAATTGTTTCCCAATAGTCCATGGTTATGAGCAAACTCTTCATTTAAAGACTCCAACTCTCGTAATTTTCTCCGTTTAACTTTCCAATATTTAGCACGGAAGAGACAGTCATATTGGTTAAAATTTTTTCTTTGATAATTTTTTTTTTTTGAAACGACTCGCAAACCAAAATTAAAACAATACACGATAGTTGAATATCGACCAATTTTATTATTTTTACAAACTTATACCGAAACACGTGTTGTGATGGGTCTGGGCCCATAACCCTTGTTAGCGCAGTTAGATGAAGCGAATAACACGACCGTTCCATATAATGCACTTTATTCGAGTGAGCAAAAGAATCCAAGTGGGATGACACATAAGTAAAGTAGGATAAGAGATTTTGGTTTTCCCGTTACTATACAGGGTGATGTATAAATACCAATTTATATTTCTCTCTATATTTTTGAAGTGAAACTTCTTAGGCGGCGGTATCGCAAAAATGGAGAGTGAAATTTTTAAAACTGAAAACGTTACATGAGTGAGAAGGAAGATATAGGTAGTATGGGGAAGGGGAAAAAAGAAATAAAGCGACGCATGACGGGTACGAGTACCTACATATGTATATATGTATGTTTGAATGCACGTATGTACGTATACATATATATGTATGTATGAACGAACTCATTGCGCAGCTCTCCGTTACCAAGCAATATATGTATAAATGATGCAAGCGTGCTTCGCGTAACTACATCCATTCGTACATATCAGACAACAGCATGAGTTTACTCACTTCCTTATAAATAGTGTGAGCTCATTGCTTTGAACTGTATACGGGTAGTGAGGAACACCGTATAAACAGTGAGATTCATAGTTAGTTTTGAAATCAATGTTTAGCTGCAGTGTACTCATTTGATTTCGAATATGGCATTGATATACTCTTTCCAAATCAAGTCAAGCGAGTGAAAAACGCTGTTATGAAAAGCAAGTCGAGCAATCGAATGACACTCATTGACTTCAAACAATTAGTAGAGAATACGACAATTTTGAAAAAAATTGATATTGATGAAGTATTTGTTTAAAGATATTAGTTTACAAAAGAAATGCACTCTTACCTTAGAAGACATCGGCTTTACAAGAAACTTGAAAAATAAGTTGCTTTATTATTTAAAAACAGTTACTGTTGAAACCTTAACAGATTTGCACAAAATTGCGCTTTTTTATACCCGCCAGCAAAAGAGTTAAAGAACTTTACCGAATCTGAGCAAAGGTACACAAAAGAGAAATGTTTCCAAATTATGAGAACGTTAACTGAGAATTCCGACAGTACAACGGAACCACAAATTGCGGATACACCTTTGTTACCTTCAGACAACTTTGAGTTCTTTTCAGGTCTTCTTAAACAACCTACCTTTGCGAGCAGAACTGATAAAGCTACTGCAGAGCTGCGGCGATATGAAAATACTAAGGTATATTTTCATACGGACTTCGATATAATTAATTGGTGGGAGGTACACAAATGCAAAATGCCGCTGCTGCATAAACTCAGTCGCAGAGTAATAGCCACTCCTTCAAATAGCGCATCGTCAGAAACAGTTTTTTCTTCTGCTGGAAATGTTATTTCTGACAAAATATGCCACTTTTTGTCAAATGATGATGCCCTTAATCAGTTGATATTTTTGCATTATAATATGCAATTAGAAAACCAATAAAATTAACCAAAATTGTATTTACAAATTGTTTTTCTTTGATACTTTCATTACAGGAGTTATGGCATGCACTTGTTGTGTGTGAATTACTCACCCAATTGACAATGTTTTTTCAATACTACCGCACGTTATGTTTGGAAATAAGTGTGTACAAGTGTGTGCAGATATGAAAAGAAAGCGAGTAACTTAAAATGTATTTTGAGTGTATCCATGCAACCCTCTGGTACATATGTACCAGGGTTGTTGCGAATATTATTCCGAAATAAAAGTCTTCCGGATATTAAACAAACCGCTTATCCAAATTAAACAAGTTTCGTATCAAATGAAAGAGGACTTAAATAGCTTTAACACTGAAATGTCTAAGCGAGGAAAGCCACATATTGAAAAATATTTCAACAATTAATGTTAATTAATTACCATAGAACAAACCTTGTGTCAGGTATATGCATTTCTTTAGTATTAAATTAACAAGTAAGAAAGTCTAAGTTCGGGCGGAACCGAACATTAAATACCCGGCGCAAGTATTAAATATATGTTTTCCACCTTTCCGAAAGCTACCGCTACATGATAAGCCGGGGTGTATAAATTTTAAGTAAATTAGCGTCCTTAAATTTCGAAGTATTGAAATTTCAAGCATTTCTGAAATGTACCGTTATATGAAAAGCGGCCGTAATTTTAGTCCGATTTCAATAATTTTCAACGTTTTGCTTTTATGTGGCAAGCAGATTAAAAATACCGAGTTTGGTATTAATTGGTAGAACGGTTACCGATATACATATATGTGATCATAAGTGGGCGGTGCCACGCCCATTTTCCAAAATTTTACCATAAACGTATTTCTTGGTAAAGAATTGTTGCAAGCGTCAATTTTGAATAAATTAGCTTTAATATTTACTGATTTATCGAAGATTCCGTATTTCTCTCAATTACCCTTATATGGACTGTGGGCGTAGTTATTGTCCGCTTTTAAAAATTTTCGGCCATTTGTTATGCTGTATCAAGCCCAACAACTGCACCAAGTTTGGAAAATTGGTGCAGCGGTTACCAAGATACACATATGTAACTATAAGTGGGCGTGGCTACGCCCATTTTCTAAAAATTTATAATATTCCTATTTTTTGCCTGAAAATTATTGTAAATATCAATTGTGAGTGAATTATCTTCAGTAGTTACTAAAATATCGCAGTTTCGCAGTTTCGAAGTGGGCGTGGTTACAGTCCGATTTCGCCCATTTTCAACACCAACCTACCTTGGATTAACGGAAACCTGCATACCAAATTTCGTTGAGATATACATTTGTTTATATCTATCTCGATTCGTTTTGGCTGTTACAAACAACCGTTATGTGAACAAAATTAATATACCCATATGCACAAGTGCGCTCGGGTATAAAAATGATGAAGCAAACGGGCTTCGTTGATGTACTGATGGTCATATGCAGGGAACGGATTTTTAGGGCGTAAAAACCTATAAAAAAGGCAAAATAAAATAACGAAATAGGCTGGAAAAGGCAAAATAAAATAGCGAAAAAGGCTGGAAAAGGCACTAGGTGTTGCAAAAAAGGCAAAAAAAGGCAAAACAAAATAGCAAAAAAGGCAGGAAAAGGCAAAAAAAAACAAAATAAGGCACCTAAAAGACAGAAAATACGAAGAACAATCAAAAAAATACATTTATATTACAAGTAAAAAGAGAAAAACTATGAACTAGTTTCATTATATGAAAAATTTGTACTTTGAATCTTTGACTATTTTATCCTTTCGGGTTTCTAACTCATAAAACTTTAATCTGTATAGTTGTAGTAACATTGAACCACAAGATGCATTTTGAAGTTTTCTGGCAGCATTTTCATTCCATTTTCGCGAAGAAAAGCCTTATATGTACTAAGCATGGGCTCGACGTGAGTTGATACCAGTGGCCCCATTTTAAATATGGAACGTTTGAAACGTTCATATTATCAGGAATAAGGGCGTTTTCCTCGCCCTTTATAATTCTATCAACGGCCTTTATTGTCTCCAAGCCTTCGTTAGCTGAGAAAACGGCTTTGAATTTTTCCAACACCAATTTGGCAAGAGGTCTCTGCGCTTCTATAAGCCGCATGGGCAATGTGTATATTTTTTAATCTTAAAAAAAAATGTAAATGCTATAATCACTTTTTTAAAGGTAGAAAAGGCAAAAAAGGCAAATATCTTAAAAAAGGCAAAAAAAGGCAACATCAAATGTGTATATATGGAATCAGGGAAAGCTAAATCGTGGACATTCTTAATCGAATATACTATATCTCTTTAGCAGAAAAAAAGGCAATTACCATAAAATCCGTTCCCTGGTCATATGTATGTACATATGGGCAGCAATGTTTTCATGTATGTACATATGTTTGAATGGTTGTATATATATTTGTATGTATGTACATATGTTTATGTACATGTATATATGCACATATGTAGTACAAACCAAAACAAATCTAATAAGCTGATCGTTGATATAAATGCGAACTGTACTGATCGTCAAAAATTATGTGTTTGTTGTAATTTGTTCATGTTTGTCATTGTGCGTGCAATTTTCTAGAGTAGTTTTGTGCTCTCGCTATCTCCTTGTATTAACTCGTCCTTCGTTGGTATACTCTGATGAACATATGTGAGGATGATAGCAAGGCCAACTTATACAAGCTTGTATTACAGGAGCAGTTGAAATTTTCGCCCGATGTTTCTTAAAGAAAGCCATAAACGTAGCGACCGTTGGTTCAACTTGGTGTTGTTCTGCTCTAGATTGCACCGTTTGTGGGCCTGTTGAATGAATTTATGTATTGGTTGTATGAAAGATCAAAAAATTTGGATTTCCTGGCAAGTTGTACAACTTATCGCTACATTAATGGCCATGTTATACAAACTCATTTAATTTGCGTTTATTTTGTACACTAAATAACCGAAAATGGATAATCAGCCGAAATAGGAACGTGCTTTCGTTGAATTTTATAAATGTAAGCCGAAACTATGAAATTGTAAAAATGGGTATTTCAAATTAAACTGCTCGCAAAATTGCAATGTTTGTGGGCAAAACGTCCAACTTGATTGCGGATTGATTTAAACCAACGTTTTCGGCTTGCATTGTGTCAAAAGGATGTGTTTGTTGTAATTCATTCTGTCATTTACAACCATTATGCGTAGGCCAATTCATGAAATCATTTCATGCGTTTGAGTAGAAACTGAATGAATGAACACCATTTTATGATTTCAATTACCGCGAAATAGAGTTTATGCACTTAGCTTTTACTCAGATCGATGAAATGATTTCGTGAATTGGACTACGCATACATGTGATACTTATGCTTTTAATTTATAAGGTAATTTTATGTTTTTATACTCTTGCTACCACATGAATATATGAATTCGCCTTGGAAGAATGAAAGCGAGTAAGAATAAATGCCGAACAAAGGAATTTGTCTTATTTCAACTTAAATAAATGCATTTTGCAAACAAAAGTGCGTACGTTACTTATTGTCTTGGTAATGGCGAATTCGTAAGGATCTGTTGATTGTATTATAAATATTTTCATTTATTTGTTAAACATACAATTACTTCCATTACAATCCGGTCCTATGGATGCTAGAAGCGTGAATTCATATAAGGTGGTGTTACCGGAAAATGAGTAAATAAATTATATCTGTATCAGAAAATTAATAAGATCAAATGAAATTATTGTTTGATTTCTAACCACACCTATGTATGTAACTCAATTGCCTAATGGTTTGCCGAACCGCAAACATGTGTTTACACATCCAATTTCGTGAGTAGGTACCTGGTACTCACACCTTTTTTAAGAAGTTTCACTTCTATCATGTGTACGGTGTTACACACTCATTTTTTATTTTTATATGTGCATACATGTAATTAGGAAATCATTTAGACGTTATTGTACTCGTATGTCCTTCGTTTGTAATAATTATTGTTTGTTGTACTATAAAAGACTAGCAAATACCCGGCGTGCTTCGCGACGCCTCGTGAGTAATTTTGCATCAATAATTTTTCATCCAAGTTAAGGAGAAACCGTATTGAAACTCAAATGGGAAAACCTCTCCAGGGGAAGAATTTTGCCTTTATTAGTATCCATAATTCATCTGGCAGGCCATTGTAACCCTAGTACATATGTATGTACTAGGGATGTTGCGAATGTTGAATTTTAGACATCCGCGGATGCGGATGTTTAAAGCTAGCATCCGCGGATGTCAAGTATTTTTAAGAAATAAGTTAGGTGAGTAAATTAGGTGATTTAGTTAAATAAAACGTGGAAAGGTTAGTAATTTTTAAAAATATCTTTTTTTTTAGTACTTGAATTTAAAAATTGGAACTTTGCATATTATAACAAGTTTTTAAAGGCTGGTAAATCAAACCTGCGTCACTAAGTAACTACTCGCTCTAGGCGACAAACTTGAAAAACTTGAAACTTGACAAAATTTTTAGTTCTTTTCGATAGACGCTGCACCAGTTGAGAAGACTTTCAGTAATATTTATTTTTTTTTATTGCGGTGCAATAATTCCTTTTTGGGAATTGCACCGCGGCTGCAAATATCGGATTATCCTCCTGACTTTCGCCTTCACAATCTAGCATCACGGAAAGATCAATATTTAAACACCATTTGCCGAAGAACACCGTTTTCCGATTTTAGTTTTCGTAATTTATTTTTAATCATTTCTGTGAATGGCCAGATATATGTTTTATCACTGCACTTGCACAATATTCCTGGGACCGAAGATAGCAATTACTTTTTTACGAGTTAAACTTGGCCTAATACTTTTATTACGAAATAAAAGTCCTTTCCGGATAATAAACAAATAGCTTATCAAAATTAAACAAATTTGGTATCATATGAAAAAGGACTGAAATAACGAACGAAGGTTATTACCTCCATTTATATACTTTTTATATCATTTAACACTAAGGAAATTCATATACCTGACCCAAGGTTTGTTCTATGGTAATTAATATTTTTTATTGAAATATTTTTCAATAGGTGGCTTTGCTCGTTTAGACATTTCAGTTTTAAGGCTATTTAAGTCCTCTTTGATTTGATACCAAACTTGTTTAATTTGGATAAGCGGTTTGTTTATTATCCGAAAAGGACTTTTATTTCGGAATAAAAAATATTTGGCCAAGTTAAACTCGTAAAAAAATAACTGTTGTTTCGGTCCCTTCAATATTCGCATTCGCAAAAGATCCGCATTGATTATTGCGAATGCGAAAGCGAATGCGAATGTTCAAATTAATGCGGAAGCTCCGCGGTTGCGAATGGGAAAATGTGCAACAACCCTGGTATGTACATATAATGTGTTGTAATCGATTGGTAATAATAAAAAAAATTAAGATCTATCTTCACAAATCAGTGCCGTATCAGTTCAGTATCATTGCCTATCAGCATCGATCAGTGATCCCAATTCCAACCAAGATTACTCATTTTACTAATGATCAATTGGCAATTATCGCCAAATTATATAATTCTGAATGATTCCGTACCAACTCGATTAATTTTCCCTCCATATCAAACAAAACTTGCAATAGAATACCGTCAGCAGGTCAGTGAAAAACACAAACAAATCTTTGCCGAATTAACTACACTCTAAAAAAAATTTTTTAAATTTAAGCATATTAAATTTGAAATTTGTTTGTTGAATTCTAAACACTTAAGGCCAAATTCACAATGCGCAGTTAACTCAGAATCGGCAGTTAACTACAGATTTTCAGTACAGCACTGTGAATTTGGCTCTTAATTTAACTATTTTAAAGTATAGTTAAATAATTAATTAAACTTAACTACAAAAATTTCTATAGAATTTTCTTAGTGTTCACAATTACACAGTTTACACATAAAATGTTTAAAATTTGCTCTAAAAGTTTTTTGTTTAAATTAACGCACATTAAGAGAGGTTGCCAGTTACCTCTCCTAATGTGTGCAAATTTAGACCATGTTAGTAAAATTAAACACTCCCTGTTTACTTCTACGTACCAAATTTGTCGCGTAGAGCAAAATTACACATAAAATGTACTTAAGTTTTATGTTTAGTAGGGAATGTATTTTTGCGTTAAAAACGTTTGCAATTTTAAACATTTAAAGTGTATAAAAAAATTGCGGAACGAACACTGAAGCAGCACTGACGGTAAAAAACGACACTGTGCCGGACGGTCTGAATAACTCTATTTGGGACTGGGGCAACGATATTATATTTTTCACTGATACTGATAGTTACGGCACTGATGTGCGTAGATGGACTTTTGTTGTAAAAATCAACTATATAATTGATTTGAGGGCGATAAATAAACGCAGATCTAACAGTTACCAGTTTACTCTCTTAATGTGTGCAAAGTTAGACACCGTGTTAGTAAAATTAAACACTGCCTGTTTACTTTTACATACCAAATTTGGCGCGTAGAGCAAAATTATACATAATTAATTTTTGTTTTAGGGAATGTATTTTTGCGTTAAAAACGTTTGCAATTTTAAATATTTCATGTGTATATTTTAAACATCACATGTTCAAAAATTCAGTCTTGAACCTCTTATGCGTATACTTACACAGATTTTGTTTGAAAATAAACACTTTTCAGTAGCAGTTTTACATGCAGTTTTTAGAGTGTATAAAAAAATTGTGGAACGAACACTGAAGCAGCACTGACGGTAAAAAACGGCATGGTGCCGGACGCACAGAGGGGTATTTGGCCGATATAGGCGGCCAAAAGTCGAATTTTCTAAACGCACTTTTTTCTTTTTTAACTGAATATAGGGTGAAGAGAATATAATTCTTGACTAGATTCCGTTATTTTATAATCCCTCTTTGCTCTAATTCGCTCGCACTGCGCTGTCAAAGTGCCGTGTTGATAATCGTTTATTTGGTTTTTAAATGTGTTTAATACAAGCCGAAGTTGTAAAAATCTGTTGAATGAACACACGATTTAATTTTTTAAATTATATTAAATTAGATAATTGTAAAGCAGAGAAATACCATATAATCCAAATAGTTTAATACAAACATAATATGAACTGGTACCGGCAGAGCTACAAGGAAAAATATCGTATTTTTGCAAATTCTAATGGATTACAAAAATGAACTACAGTCATAAAGTTATGTAACACCACTCAACGGCGACTCTTGCTTGGGTGTTATGCTTGATAGTTCGTAGTATGGAAACAAACAAAAAAAAAATGCTGAAAAGGTGCGTTTCCCGTGCACTGACCATTGGAAATATTTACTACTGCCGAAAAATAAACCGAAAATACTGCTGCAGTACTGTACCTGTTTTCTTTACATGTACAGGGTGTTCTGTAAAAGTGTTCAATGAGTAAAGGGGCGTGATAGGCAAGTCAAGACGCCCGACAACGTTAAGAGGTGGCTGGGACAGTGGGGGAGGAAGGGTTCAATATAAAAATTTGGAGAGTTGCAGGGAGAAAATAGTTATCAGTACATTTAGAAAAGAATTCTCTACTTAAGGGTAAGTTCTTGTAAAAATTTGCAAATAAGTTTTTAAGGCAGCAAAATGGTACGATTTTTTTCTCAAACTCCATATATGTATCATTACTTTAAACAATCAATTGTTGTAAATATGTATGTATATATATCCAAAGGTTTCTATGAAACGACTCTAACGATTTTGATGGAATTTTGTATTCAGATCATATTTTCAATTTTATCTGGAGACATTTGTACAAAGTTGCCACGTTTCCAAATTTTTTATAATTATTAATTCTAAGGAGGCACAAAAGATTCACTAAAAAATTAAAGTTAAAAGACATCTCAAATAAAACAAACTACTATATCTATAGTTAGTTCGATAAGTGTATTAAATTTTTGCGTGTTAGATAAGGTGCAAATTATTTCAATAAAATTCAATATAATGGTTGCTCCGTATAGTGTTTTTTAATCATATGTTATTTTGATTTAAGTTGCTTTTTTAAACAGGTAGCAATCCTACCAAACATTGGATTTAATTTGTAAGCAAGTGGCAGCCCTGTTAAAAATAGTTTCAAACTATAACCTTATTAAACTTTTCAGTCTGACACGTTATACATATTTCAGTTACCTAATTCGACCAATATTGTTATACATATTTCAGTTACCTAATTCGATTGATACCCATATTGTAGTAATCATTTAACTTAATTGCATTTGATCTTTTAGCAGGTGGCAACCCTTTTGATGTTCTAACCTAAATATAAACCTTCTCCGCGGTGATATGAATACGTAGGTATCAATGTTTACACAATCGGACCTCGATACCATGGAGTCTATCGATGTCAAACTTCAAGCAACTTTATTTTCGTTGTCGAATACATACTTGGACATCCTCCCACTCTATTTACTTGATTTTAAACATTTACAGTTTTAAATATTGTAACACTTCGTTTCTAAACATTCTGAGTTAAAATTTTCATTTAAATAATTTTGGCCGCCTAAATCGGTCAAATACCCCTATGTGGGACGGTCTGAACAACTGTATTTGGGACTGGGGCAACGATATTATATTTTTCACTGACACTGATAGGTACGGCACTGATATGTGTAGATAGACTTTTATTGTAAAAATCACCTATATATATAATTGATTTGAGGTCGATAAATAAACGCAGATCTAATTCCGATTGCAGGCATAGTTTCTATTTGCCCCGCTGCTACTATTCTCCGATTACGCGCCGTTTGTGCTTGACAAATTTCTTTTCGCTTTAGACATTTTTAAACACCTCGCACTATTCTGTTATTTCAAAGATATTTTTTTTTATATTTAGTAACGAAATTCCACTTTGTATAAGCCAAAGAACTCAGCCTTTAACACACTTGTTAATTTATTAACTTCGCGAAAACAATGTGCCGAATTCCCATGAAGCCCAAGAAATAGACATACATATTAGGGATGTTGCGAATGTGGAAATTTAGACATCCGCGGATGCGAATGCGGATGCGGATGTTTAAACGGTAACATCCGCGCATATGGATGCGAATGCGGATGTCAAGTATTTTTATACCCGAGCGCACTTGTGCACAAGGGTATTACAACTTTTTTCACATAACGGTTGTTTGTAACAGGCAAAACGAATCGAAATAGATATAGACAAATGTATACATAAATGATCAGAATGAAAAGAGAAACCTATTAAGCGGTGACTGTCTGTCCGAACGCCCTTCCGTCCGTCTGTGCACACGATAACTCGAGTACAAATTGAGATATCTTAACGAAACTTGATATGTGTACTTCTTTTGAGCGTAGGACGGATGGTATTGAAAATAGGCAAAATAAGACGATAACCACGCATACCTCCTATGCAACGGTAGTTTTCCGAAATACGAAAACTGCGATATTTTAGTAACTACTGAAGCTTATTCACTCAAAATTGATATTTACAATCATTTTTAGGCGAAAAAAAGAATATTATAAATTTTTGGAAAATGTGCGCAGCCACGCCCACTTATGATTACATGTGTATACCTTGGGAAACGCCAATTTCTCCGAAACTTGACACAGTTGTCGGCCTTCACAAAACATACCAAACGGCTGAAAATTTAAAAAATCGGATAATAACCATGCCCACATCCCATATAACGGTAATTTTGAGAAATACGAAAGCTTCGATAAATCAGTAAATACTGGAGCTAATTTATTCAAGATTGATGTTTGCAATAATTCTTTAGCAAAAAATACGCTTATAATATAATGTTGGAAAATGGGCGTGACCCCGCCCACTTATGATCACATATGTTTATCTCGGTAACCGTTCGATCAATGTGTACCAAACTCGGTATGATTATTGTGGTTGCCACATAAAGGCAAAACGTTGAAAGTTATCGAAATCGGACTAAAATTACGCCCACTTTTTCATAACGGTAAATTTCAGAAATGCTTGAAACTTCGATATTTCGAAACTTAAGGACGCTAATTTTACCCAAACAATCCCTTGAAAAGAAGTAACATTATTATTGAATTTTGAAAATGGGCGTGATGCCACCCACATATATCTATATAAGTTTATCTCATTATATCTAAGTGAACATTCTATCGAAGATGTTTGAAAAAGGGGTAACCCCACCCCTGATTACCATGAAGCGGTAGTTTTCGGAAAGGTGAAATCTTCAATACTTGCGCCGGGTATTTAATGTTCGGCTCCGCCCGAACTTACGACTTTTCTACTTGTTAAGAAATAATTTAGGTGAGTAAATTAGGTAATTTAGTTAAACAAAAAATGTAAAGGTTAATAATTTTTAATAATGTTTGTTTTAGTACTTGAATTTAAAAATTGGAACATTGTATCCAATAAAAAGTTTTTAAAGGGTCGTAGAGCAGGGCCACTAAGTAACTGCTGGCTCGAGGCGACAAACCTGAAAAACTTGAAACTTGACAAAATTGGAAATTCTTTTCGGTTGACGCTGCACCAGCACCAGAGGACTTTCAGTTATATTTATTGTTTTTTTTTTTTTTTTTGCGGTGCAATAATTCCTTTTTGAGAATTGCACCGGGGCTGCAAATGTCGGATGTATCCTCCTGACTTTCATCTTCACAATCTAGTATCATGGCAAGGTCGTTGTTTAAACACGGTTGTTTTCCAAAGAATTCTTCATTCTCATTTTTTTGGCTGTTTCTGAATTTGGAGAACCTGTAACGTCAACAGCGTTTTTCGATATTAGTTTTTGTAATTCATTTTTAATCCTTTCTTCTGTGACTGGCCAGATATACGTTTTATCAGTGCACTTGCACAATATTCCAGGGACCGAAAATAACAGTTATTTTTTACCAGTTAAACTTGGCCTAATATTTGTTATTCCGAAATAAACGTTTTTTCTGGATAATAAACAAACAGCTTATCAAAATTAAACAAATTTAATATCATGTGAATGTGGACCAAAATAGCTTTTAAACAGAAATAACGAACGAAGGTTACCACCTTTATTTATATTTTTTTATATCATTTAATACTACAGAAATTCATATACCTGACTAAGGCCCGGTTGTTCAAAGTCTGATTAGCACAAATCGGAGGTAGAAGCTCTGGTTAAATACGAAGACTGCTTTATCGATCACATGTTATGTGCATGATGTCGGAAACGTCGATAATGATGTTTAACCGGCAAGTACTGATAACCCGACATTGAACAACTGGCCCTAAAGGTTTGTTCTATGGTAATTAACTAACATTTTTTATTGAAATATTTTTCAATAGGTGGCTTTGCTCGTTTAGACATTTTAGATTTAAAGCTATTTAAGTCCTCTTTCATTTGTTACCAAACTTGTTTAATTTGGATAAACGGTCTGATTATTATCCGGAAAGGACTTTTAGTTGGGAATAAAAAATATTTGGCCAAGTTTAACTGTTATTTTCGGTCCTTTCAATATTCGCATTCACAAAATTCCGCATTGATTAATGCGAATGCGAATGCGAATGTTAAAATTAATGCGGAAGCTCCGCGGTTGCGAATGCGAATGCGAGTATTCGCAACAACCCTGATATATATGTACATCATTGATTTGCTGTTGTTTGTGCATGCCAGCATTGTAAAAATGGAATTCGGCTAGACAGAGGCAGGATTCCCATAAAAAGAGGCCAAATTACTTTACCATATCAATTGTTATTTGAACATAGTTATGTACATATACATATATGCATGTATTCAAGTCCGCGAAGTAATACATTGCGGTTGTTCCACGGAAGGAGGGAAACGGAGCAGGGGTGGGTTTTTAGTGCGGTGAGCCGAAAGGCTAGTCCCACACTTATATAATAATAATAATAATAATAATAATAATAATATCCCAACGGTTTTTACCCTCCATTCCCGCCCATCCGCACGAGGGGCGCAGTCCGCATGACGTACGGAACCAATATTTTAAATTTTTGTGCCGAGTCACGATAGGCAGGAGTTTGTTAAGTGTCGAGATCTAAAACTGTTCAGCTACAGAACTAAATTCATCAGCTGATTTTATGTATTTATGTCAATAATTCACTTATTGAGAGAGGAGAGTATCGCTTTCTTAATGCTGAAAAGCGGATCTGATATATCAAACGTGCTGGAATGAGAGTTAAAATCCTGGCATAAGCAACGGAGTGGGTCGTGCAATTCAAAATTGGTTTTACAAGCTTTCAGAAATATGGGACAAAAGTGTCTTGATACGCGTGAGGGAACATTAAAGCTTACATCCGCCAGAAGAGACGGACTTGAAATTGAGCCTGTCAGTAATTTAACCCTAAAAATTATACCAAGCATTTCCCTGCGACTGGCAAGTGTAGGAAGGTTAATAAGTTTTAAGCGACTCGTATAAGGTGGAAGACTATATTGAGAATCCCATCGGAAATTTCTTAAAGCAAAAAGTAGGAATTGTTTTTGAATTGATTCTATCTTGTCTGAGTAAATTTGATACCTTGGATTCCAAACCACCGAGCCGTATTCAAGAATCGGCCTAACTAATGTTGTAAACAGGGTTTTAGTGATATAAGAGTCACTAAATTCTTTTGACCATCGTTTCACAAATGCAAGTTCACCTTTAGCCTTGTTGACTGTCACATTAATGTGAAGATTAAAATTAAGCTTAGGATCCATTGTGATACCAAGGTTCACAAAATTGTATACCTGTTCCAGGTTATGGTTACCTATTATATAAGAAACTGGCAGAACAGCTCTTCGCGAGAAGCACATTACTTTACATTTCTTAAGATTTAGAGGCATAAGATTTACTTTACACCAGTAAGCCATGCTGTTTAAGTCTGATTGTAGCAAAGACCTTTCTTCAATTGAAACGTACGATTTATAAAGTTTTACATCATCTGCATACATTAAAATTTTGGAGAATTTTATATCTGTAGAAATATCGTTTACAAAAAGCAAGAACAGAATCGGGCCTAGGTGGCTACCCTGATGGACTCCTGAAGTAACATCAATGACGTCAGAGATAGTATTTTTAAACAATACCCTTTGTGATCTATCATAGAGATATGAAGAGATCCAACGTAGAAAATTAGGTGGAAGACCAAGAAGATCAAGTTTATAAATGAGCAACGAGTGGCACACTTTGTCAAATGCTTTACTGAAATCAGTATATATAACATCAACAGTTTTGCTCTCACTAAATGCTTTGAGATATAGGATGTTAATTTAAGTAAATTTGTAGAAGTTGATTTGCCCTTGCAAAATCCATGTTGACTGTATGAAATGCTTGAAGTGATGGAACGCGTCAACCGATTTGTTATAATTGCTTCAAATAATTTAGGAATTGCAGAAAGCTTAGCTATGCCCCGGTAGTTCTCCACTGAAGACCTGCTACCGCTTTTATGTAAGGGGGTTATGAACGATTCCTTCCATACAGTTGGAAAAACGCCCTCTTTAAGAGACAAATTAAATAAGGCTGTTAACGGCTCATAGAGATAATCAGCACAATTTCTAAGAAAACAAGTGGGGATCTGGTCAGGACCATAACTGAAAGACTGCTTTAAGGACTTCAGGTAAACTAAAACATCATCAGGAGATATTATAGGGTTATGTATTGAGTTAAATGGACTTAGTTTAAAAGGATAGTCAAAGTATGCTTGTGAGTTAGTGGAATAATTGGATTTAAAAAACTGAGCGAACATGTTAGAAATTGTTTGATTATCACCAGAGACGGCATTTTGATACTTCATGGCGGAAGGAAACCCACGTACATTTCGCTTGGAGTTTACGAAATCATAAAATGATTTGGGTTTATATATTATACGTCGTTTGATTTTACACAAGTAATCTTTATAACACTTTTTGTTTAATTCAAAGAACTTGTGACGCAAAAGTGAGTATTTTACATAGTATGAGTGTAAGCCGGTTTTTTTGTGTAATCTAAAATAACGTGACTTTCTGTTTTTCAAGTTTCTCAGTTCTTTAGTAAACCATAACTGTGTTTGTTCTTCAGGAACACACATGCGTTGAGGCACATACTTTTCAAATAATCTATGTACAGTACAATTAAAATGTGCAACGCTTTGCTCAACTTTTTCTTTGTATATAGGCCATGACAATTTAGACAATTCTTTATTCAGTTTTTTAAAGTTGGCTTTCGAAAAATCAAAGCGAATATTTGGTTCGTATGTTTGGACATCGCAATTTTGACCATCGTTTATAATTTCGTAAGATATCTCAATAGCAGGGTGGTAGACATCTTCGGGCAAAACTAGTGGGTCACATTTATTTACAGCCGACTTAGATGCATCATCAACATAAACAAGATCTAATACTTTGCCAAACTTATTGCGAAGTACATTAACTTGATTCAGGCAGAGTTCTGCCATCTCCTCTAAAAATACGTTGTTGCACGCGCTAGACGAGAAAGGTACAATATCATTGTCAATGATGTTCCATGATACATTTGGTAAATTAAAGTCACCCAACACAATCAATGAATCAGAGGGTTTAGTCATTGAATTAATTGATTTCAGTAAAGATACATGTTGTGAATACACTGATAAGTCAGATCGGGGAGGAATATAGCATAGAGCTAAGTAAGTAATCCCCCTTCCAACCTGAACACGAATGCATTTGAATTCTGCAGATTCAATGTGTGGAAGACTAACTTCTTCAGATGGTATTGAAGAGTCTACAGCAAAGAGTACGCCACCGCCGACTCTGTCCTCCCGATCTTTTCTGTAGATATGATAATTATTTGAAAGAATCTCTGAATTAAAAGTGTGAGGTTTGAGCCAAGTTTCAGTCAAAGAAATTATATTATAATTGCATTCAAGGCCATTAAGATATAAATTCGTTAATTTAGTATTTATGCCTCTTACGTTTTGATAATAAATACTTAAAGCAGATTTAGTAATCAGTTTTTTGGTTCTGTATTCTGACGGGGAATATTTGCTAAATTATTATTTTTGTTGGGCCTATACTCAAATTCACGAACGAAAGCTCCGGAGGGCCAAAAAGAACTACTAAGCAGCATGTCAAAATTTTCTAAATTTACGTCTATTTTAAATGAAGAAATATTTATTTCATATTTAAAATTAAATTTCTGATACTTAAGTTGACAGTTTGAACTTTGGACGAGATGTAAAACTTTATATCGTCCTCGGAAGTATCCCTCGAAAATCTAGATACAAATATAGACTTCTTTGGGGGAACCACAACCAGTCTCCTAGTATCAGACTCGATTACCGGCGGACGGGGTTGAGTAACTGAGTTACTAATTGAGGGTGGAGTAAGCGTTGGAAGATTAGATGGCGGTGCCACAACTTCAACGGGGGAAGGGGAAGATACTGCAGGGTCGTTATTATTAGAAGCAGACTTTGATATATGTTCTTTTGAGGAAGATAACTCCGTTGTCTGTGGACATGGAGAAGAAAGATTAATTAAGTCATTCGGAAGATTGTTCTGACGTGGAACGGTCCTTTCATTAGGCGGACTATGAAGACGCTTACGTTTTGACACATGAATGTCCTTCATAGATTGTACGGCATCTAAGCATTTAAAAGATTTAAATATATTTTCATAATGTTTAAATTTTTCGGTCAGTACCGACAACTCTCTCCCTACCTCAGAAAACCCATTTCTGGTTTGCCTAAACAACTTAAAGAGATCAACTTCGGTTGACCTGCACTTTAAGCAAGACCAGCGAAGACCTTTGCCATCATTAATAGCGTCCAGAATTCTTCCTGTCAAACCAGCACATTTTAGATGGCAAATACCATCACAGAGCCAGCACGATAAGTAGCGTTCAGATTCGCTTTTAATTTGGCAGTTATCAAGATCACACTTCATATTGAAAGATTTAATAACACTTATGTTAATAAAAAGACAAGAAAAATAAGTTTAACACAACACACACAACAATTTAGGAGCTGATGTATTTAGCTTAAAAATATATGTAGCGAACAGTTTGAGTATCACTGTATTGTGACACTTAATAAACGCAGCGCAAACAGCTGTGACAAGAAATACTAAACGAAGTAAAAAAAAGAGCAAAAAGAAATGTGCAAAAATAGAAACGATCTCAGTTAACTACAAAGGAATAACAACAACAATGATAACAATAAATGACTCGGCAAGATTAGATGTAAGCTAGTGAAATTTAATTAAATTTAATAAAAACCACAAAAATCACAAAACTTTCACTTAGCTTCGGTTATTATCACACTAAGATGCTCGTAGGCACTTTTTATAGCAACTTTTACTCAAAATTAGCACAATAAACATTGCAAAATACAAAGACCAATCAAGGCACAATATAAGTAGAACTTCACAGCTTGACGTTTGCTTGAAAACTTATCGGCTTTCAATGCTTTGTGCCACCTCTACAACAAAAAAAAAAAAAAAATGTATTCAAGCATGGTGTAATAATAACAAGGTGTTGTCAGTAACTTAACCTCACTTTTTCGGCAGGTCTATTCCGGTCACGCATTTTAAAGTAGTAGAAAAGGTACTAATTATTTATTACTTTTAATCCGTTTGTGCATACTATTTCAAATTAAATGTAGGAAAATGTATAGTTACAAGCTTATAGGCCTGAATATATGTTTGTATCGTTAGCTCCACACAGCTTGGACATATATTGTAAGTTATGAAAAAGTAAAGGCCGTAAAATAAAGAAATTTCCTATAAGACTGTATATGATTTTGTAAATAGATTAAAACACATAACCACCGATAATATAAGCGAAATCGTAATCTAACCGTGCTGCCGCTCTATTCTAGTGTATCAGTAGTCCATTTGGCTCGATATTATGACATTGCAGCAAAAGATATTTAATATAAAAAAATCGAATTTCCATACGATTTTTGTGTGCGTATTATTTGATAACCACAATATCTTTTATATTTTATATTTTGAGGACAAAAATAATACAAATCCAGCAATTTTAAATATTAATATCGTTCTGAAAACACCAAGTTCTTTAAAAATCGCTATAAAATGAAATACTAAAATGGAGTATTTTAGATACTATTTCCCAACGAATAGTAGTATAAAAATTAAGATCGGAAGCACTGAAAATAAGCATGCCGATCTTGTCAAAATTACAACAAACACATCGCTACTGACAACACCTTGTTATTATTCCACCATGGTATTCAAGTCTAAAAGCTTAAAGAGACGGCAGCGTTGATCCGGATAAACTCGTTAATTCGGAATTATCTCGAGAATTAACTGCAGTTGATCCAGATTAAGTCCTACAGTTAATTCCCAAACTTAACTCGGATCAAGGGAATATTCGATGACAACACTGACGAAAACTCAGAGAGCATAGAATACAGAGAAAGTACAAAACTAGCATGGACATGTACCTTTTCATCGGTAATGCAGTCACCATACTAATTCAGATAGGAACCCAATTAAAATTGAATAAGAACTTATTAGAATTAATACGGTGACTGCATTACCGACGATAAGGTGAATGTCCACGCTAAGCCTGCGTTCAAACACGGCTCGATTGGCTTATTATCGGCGATTTCTCTTTTTGTGTTGCCATTTGCATTCAAACACAGAAAATCTTTTGTCCGCAATTGTTGTTGTCAGCTGTGAACCGCCAACTTGAATTATTCAGACGAATGAGAGCACAAAGCGTGTTTCCCGGAGTACGGGCGATTCGGTACCCGTCCCCTTTCCTCGCCGCTCTCTCCCCTACAAGCTTCGAGTTTCCGCAACAAAAGTTTTCGTGTCTGAACATCGACTAAGTAATTTTGCTTTTTCTTTGTGTTCTACGCTCCCTGAGCAAACAAATACGCAACCAAAGCAGCCAACTACTTCATCCGCGGTGGTCGTGTGGTGAGGGCTGCGTACTATAAGCCTGCAGGTCCCAGGTTCGATCCTCGGTTGGAGCGATTGCCAAAGAAATTTTGTTTTTATTGTTACTTTAATGTTTTATAATTTTTTTATTTTTATTTATATATTTAATTTTACTCAATTTTATTTTCGTTTGTTTTATTTTATTTAACATTTTTTTATTATTAGTTCAATTAAATGTTTAGAGTTTAATTTTCCTAAAAAATCGAAAACACCTTATTAAAAACAAAACTTTAAAAAAATTTATAAGTTATAATTGAATGAATAAAAATAAATTAAATGAATATTCTACTGGGCGTGGGATTTGAACCTACGACCTCGCGGCTCATAAATCCGCATTACTGCCATCTGTCAAGGCACAATTTTGATCAGATTAATTGCGGCGTTAATCTATGCTTTTACTAATGTTGTACTTCTTTTTGAGCCGCTGTACTTCGAAGTACAGTCAAATGTACTTCTTTGCAATGTCTTGTACTAACCCAAGGCACATTGAACAGGTAATATCAGTAGAGTGATTTGATTTTTGAAGTGAAACTTCTTAGGCGGCGTTATCGCAAAAATGGAGAGTGAAATTTTTAAAACTGAAAGCGTTACATGAGTGAGAAGGAAGATATAGGTAGTATAGGGAAGGGAAAAAATAAATAAAGCGACGCATGACGGGTACGAGTACCTACATATGTATATATGTATGTTTGAATGCACGTATGTATGCATACAAATATATATGTATGCATATATATGTATGTATGTACGAACTCATTGCGCATTTAAGCTCTGCCGCTACCAAGCAATATATGTATAAATGATGCAAGCGTGCTTCGCGTAACTACATCCATTCGTACATATGTACATATGTTTTTATATATATTTACTAGCAGACCCGGCGAACTTCGTCCCGCCCAAAATTTTTATATATTTTATTGAAACTTTTTGGTCCAACATTTTCACCAACAATTCACGTTTACGATTTTCATTGGCACATTTGTCTGCTAAGATTTAGGTTTGGTGGTCATTTGCCGCTTTAAATAACCTAAGGAAAGTGTTATATCCGTTCTTGAAATTCTCCAGTTGTGCGGCATTTCATAGCACGGTTATTCGCAAAGCGAAATAAATTTTTTCCTCTTCACTCCCTGGCGGCAACAATGACCCGGTTCTATAGTGAATGTCCTAGAAGCTTTACAGTATAGTAGGTGGCAATTTCAAAATGGGTGCGAATCATTGTTCTACAGAAATGCAATATACATATACTTATTTCAGACGAAATACCTTAAAAGTTTGAACGCGTAATAATATTGGAAAATCACATCCATTGGGCCAATTGCAACGCAGGAGCGTTCGACATACTCAATGGTGCAACAGGTCGATTTAATCTGACCTTTACGGCCCCTTTTCTCACTTGGCTATTTTTAGTAATAGCTCGACTTCAGCACCACTTGACAGCACGTTTTTGCAATAGTATTGCATACATATTTAAAAATTAGCCAAATCGGATCATAAATAAGATTTTTAGTAATAACTCAACTACAGCGCCAACTGTCGGATTAAATTGTGAAACTAAACCATCCAGAGACCCACTCAAATACACAAAAAGTGTCGATAAAATCCGTACAACCATTTAGGAGGATTTCACTCACAAACACCGACAGCTAAAGGTCGGTAGGTTTGTAGGCCTCACACCCCTTTTCAAATAGCCCAGATTTTCTCCATGAGTATGGGCTTGATTTCAACTATATACATATCTCCATACGAAGTTCCAGTACTGTACCATGAATACTTTCAGAGTTATGCAGTATAAAAATTCGATTTATATGGGAGGTGCCACGCCCCCCTTTCCAACAGCTACCCTCTTTCTTCATGAGTATGCGATTGATTTCGTATATCTCCATACCAAGTTCCAGAACTCTACCATGAACACTTCCAAAGATAGGCAGTATGAAAAATTCGGTTTGTATGGAAGATGCCACGCCCCCTTTTCCAATAGTTCTAATTTTTCTCCAAGAGTATGCGATTTATTTCGTACATATCCATACAAAACTCTAGAATTCTATCAAAAAACTTCCAGAGATAAGCAGTATGAAAAATTCGGTTTGTAGGGGAGATGTCAAACCCCTTTTTACAATAGCTAAAAATTTTCTCCAAGGGTATGCGATTGATTTCGTATATCTCTATACCAATTTCCAAAACTCTACCATGCACACTTTCACAGATATGTAGCATGACAAATACGGTTTGTATGGGAAGTGCCACGCCCCCTTTACATATGGATTTTTTTCAGCCTAAAACCATCCTTGGGACACGTGCGGCAGGTGGCAGTTTCAAAAAAATCGGTTCAGCCGCTCTCGAGCCTTGCGAAAACTAACAAACGGATTTCTAAATATATATTAGTTGAGATATATTATATATTATATTTATATTTTGACAGTATCCGTTGTTTCTGATTGGCGCAAAAAAATCTTGCCTAGTGACGAATTCGCCCCTTGATATGGTCGTTACTTAAAGCTATTTATATTCGAAATTGCATGAAAATTGGAAAACAGGAATCTATAAGCTTATCCAGGCAAAAAGCTACCTACGTACCGAATTTTAAGCAAATCGGACCATAAATACGATTTCTTCGAACAGATCGTTCCCTGGTCCACTTCTCGGACAAAATGGATCATATATGCTAAAAAGCTACCTACGTACCGAATTCTAAGCAAATCGGACCGTAAATACGACTTTTTCGAATAGATCAGTCCCTGGTCCACTTCTCGGAAAAAATGGACTATACATCCTAATATATGCTAAAAAAAACTACTTACGTACCGAATTTTAAGCAAATCGGACCATAAATGCGATTTTTTGGAATAGATCGGTCCCTGGTCCACCTACCCGAAAAAAGTAAAATTTTTTTAGTCTAAAACATGGTGGTTACCGAAAGCTATTTGTATACAAAATTTCATGAAAATCGGAGCAGCCGTTTGCGAGATTACCTGTTACAAAAAAAAGGAACTTCTCTTTATATAATTAGTATAGATATAGATGATAAAGCAAACGGGCTTCGTTGATGTACTGAAGGACATATGTATGTGCTTATGGACAGCAATGTTTTCATGTATATACATACATATCTGTGTTCGTATGGAACAGTAGCTTATGTCGAAAGGCTGGCTTTAGTATAATGCGGCATTCACAGCACACGAGTGCGAATGGCTCCCTGGCGCCGAACCGTTGATAAACTTTTGGCAAATAAACGTGCACAAATAGTTCCGATACTAGCAAGTCAATATTCTTATTAAGTCTCATCAAAATATTTCTTGTCGTTTAAAGAATGAAGGAAATGCCGCATTATACTAAAGCCAGCTTGCCGACATAAGCTACTATTCCATACGAACACAGATATGTTTGAATGGTTGTATATATATTTGTATTTATATATATATATATACTAGCTCATACCCGCGGGTTTCACCCCGCGCTTTTATACAAATATGAAAAATAATTTAATGATGCTAGATTTTATTTCTGTGCCCATTTCGTTATAGCTCGTTATTTTTTAAGCAAGTTTAGGTAATTAGGCCGTTTAAAACTATGAAATTATAAAATCTCGTCTGCGCGCTAGGCATACGAAAGATATCAATCCCTCTAAGTTTACCTTAAAATGGTTCCAGGTATACGCCGCGTGAACGTGTAACCTTCTTGAAGGTGCCACGGTGGGTTCTAATATTTCCAACGCAACTTTAGTAACCTGGCCTTGATAAAATACCACTTCTCATTACTGTAGCAAATACCTCAAGAGAGCTTTAGATTATAAGGCCGAACCCGGCTCTCCCTTTTCCATTTAATGAAATTTATTCTTTCAGCCATGAGTATGGAATAAATTTTGTATACACATTTCGGTGCCAAGTTCCAGTCCTCTGCAATAAACACCTCCAGAGAAATGCAGCATAGAAAAATCAATTTGCATGGGAGTTGCCACACCACCTTTTCCAATAACTTTAATTTTTCTTCATGAGTATGGTATTAGTTTCACATACATACATACATATGTATTTCCATAACAACCTTGAGTACTTTACCCCAAACATTTGAAGGGATATGCAATATGAAACTTTCAGTCAGTATGCTACGCCTCTTTTCCTGATTTCACACAGTATTGGAAAACTGTTAATCTGATTAACGATTAAAAATTACCGATTAAAATGTTAATCGCGTTTGACGATTAAAATTAATTAGTCGTAATCAACTGTACGATTAATGATAACATTTTTTTAATCGTTAATCGCTGGCTGCGAGTACGTTTAATTAATTTAAAACATTAATCGTTAATCCAATTAAAAATAAAATCTGATTAATTTGTCTAGTTTGTCCGAGTTTGAAACCAAACACCAGTTAAAGTAATTATTTTGTGTTTTACGCTTATAAAAACACGTAATATAAAAAATAATAATTATTGTTATTAGTAATACATAAACTGGGAACTTTTACAAACCTAGTTTGTAAAACTTTTGTTGGTATATATCTTAATGAAAATGCACACCAAATTGCTTAGATTGATGAGGAAACCCGACTTAGCCATACCGGATTAACTTGCTTTGTGTGCACAGGGAAATTCCAGCATGACTTAATTAATCACCAAACCTACTTGATCAAATTAAGAGTTAATGATTAAAAATTAATTTTTTATCGCGGTTACGATTAACTGTTTAGTCGGATTAAAATTAATCATGATTAACTGTAATCAGATTGAATTTAATCGAATTAACTAACTAATTAAAACATCAATCGATTAATGCCAACATTGATTTCACATGCATATCACTATACCAAGTTTCAGTTCTCTCCCACAAATACTTCCAGAGATATGAATGTAATATGAAAATTCCAATTTGTATGGGAGGGGCCTTGAGTTATCGGACTTACTTTCAGTCTAAGACCATCCTTCCGAAATCCGTAGTAAGTGTACTGTGTGCTATCTGTGTGCAAACTTTCATGCAAATCAGTTCAGTCATTTCCACGTATTAATTTAATTAAACTTTCCTAATACGTGATAACTCTTAAAATAGTAGCCTATTTTTAAAACATAGGTTATAAGCTATCTCTGTGCGAAATGTCATGCAAATCTGTTCAGTCGTTTCCGCGTATTAATTTGATTAAAACTTTTTTAACAGGTGGCAGCTCTTCCAAAGAATTAGTCTATTTTCCACTGTAGGTCATAAGCTATCTGCTTGCAAAATTTCATGCAAATCCGTTCAGACTTTTCCGCATATTAATTTAATTACACTTTTATAGCAGGTGGTAACTTTTAAAAAAGTAGCCTATTTTTCAACCTAGCTCATAAGCTATCTGTGTGAAAACTTCCATGCAAATCAGTTCACTCATTCCCGCGTATTAATTAAACTAAACATTTCTAACAGGTGGAAACTCTTAAAAAAAAGTAGCCTACTTTCTAACCTAGGTTATAAGCTATCTGTGTGCAAAATTTCAAGCAAATCCGTTTAGTCGTTTCCGCGTATTAATTTAATTAAACTTGCCTAGCCTATTTTTCACTGTAGGTCATAAGCTATCTGCTTGCGAAATTTCATACAAATCCATTCAGTCGTTTCCGCGTATTAATATAATGAAACTTTTTAAACAGGTGGCAACTCTTAAGAAAAGTAGCCTATTTTCCAATCTAGGTCATAAGCTATCTGTGTGCAAATTTTCAAGCAAATCCATTCAGTCGTTACCGCATATTAAATAAATGAAACTTTTTTAACAGTTGGCAACTCTTAAAAAACAGCCTATTAACCAATCTGGTCCATAAGCTATCTGCGTACAAAATTTCATGCAAATCCGTGTAGTCGTTTCCGCGTGATGATTTCCCAAACATCCAAACATACAAACTTTCACATTTATAATATTTATTATTATTATTATTATATTATTATTATTATTATTATTATAAGATGGGAAAGCAGAATATGAATGTACGTATGCCACACGGTGTGGCCCACACCAAGAAGCTTACAGTAAGCATGTGCTGATATCGCAGCAAGCAGCATTTTTAAGTAAAAATAAAAACAGTTGTCAAACGAAATACACGATGTAAAGTGTTTCATTGTTTTGAACGCGGCGCTGCTTGTACATAAATTTCGATTTACGCGCAGCGCTCAGCCTTGCTGGCTTAAGGACGAGCACACCTAAAAGTTAAACATTCAAAAAATAGAATTATTAGCAAAATCCAACAATACCAACAACCACAATATCAAGTGAATTGCAGCGGAATAGCTGCGCTTTATTGTGTTGGCATAACAAAAATGAAAATAGTGGAAAAAAGCAAACGATAGTTTACAAGGCGTACTTAGCACGGTGCATATGCAACTGGCTGAGGCAGTGGGATCGTCGGTTCGAAGCCTACTGAAAGAAGACTTTAGAGGAAATGTGGTGATTTCCGAAATAGCTATCACTTCTACCATTTTTTTAAATTATTGTTGCTTTTCCACAATAAATTTTCATTAAAAAACGGCCTCGAGCTCAATAAAAATTCTTGATATGATTGTTATAAGGCAAAAAATATATATATATCAAATACATATATATGTATATTTCATGAACCAATGATCGGATCTAAGCCAGATTAGTATGGGACCGCCTCTGAGGTACTACCTTTCCGATGCAAAAAGAAATCGGTTGACGTGATGCAAAGTTATGCGGTAACATACATAAAAAAAATAAAATTTCCGACGAAATTTTGGGAGTCGGTAAAAAAAAACAATTACAGTTGCCAAACGAAATATATGATGTACAGTGTTTGTTTGTTTTGAACGCAGCGCATAGTGGTTCGGATCGCAAATCTAGCTGGACGAAACTATTTAAACAAAAACTCGTCGATGGATATTTACACCACTTCTTACCTAGGTTATTTTTGATTCACTGATTACGAATCTGAAGTCACTTATCAAAAATTCAAAATGGCGGATCCAATATGGCGGACGAAAATAAAAAAAAATCGGTAGATTTCTATGAAACTGGGTATCTGGGGGTTTTCCGGGTCGCTGATTACATATCAAAAGTCATTTACCAAAAATTCAAAATGGCGGATCCAATATGGCGGACGAAAATTAAAAAAAAAATCGGTAGATTTCTATGTAACTGGGTACCTGGGGGTTTTCTGGGTTGCTGATTACGAATCTAAAGTCATTTACTTAATTTACTTTATTTACTTCGGAACGAGCATTTTCATCAGATATTTCTTTCAATTTACTAATCACATAATCACGGACACCCTGTTGTCTTTTAGAAGTTTCAGCAACACTTCTCCAAATGTCAAACAACTCACTTCTTAAGATTTTACTTACCATGACTAAAATTTAAGATCACAGCAAGAATCACAAATAAATTTCAGAAAAAATTTAAAGATTTGCATGCCTGTTGTATAAATTTGTATTTTCAGAAAGCGGAAAATTCGCGAGTTACTGTTTTTTTTAACTGTTACATAACCAAAGTTTTTATAACTCCAAGTATTTTTCTGTTTTAACACACAACCCCTATACTATAAATTCAATTTGCAATTATGCAAATATCTGTGGTGCAATTAGCAATATTTTAAGTTAAATTTCAGCTTTTAAAATAGAGTTCTCAAATAGGCGGCGTTGACTTGCCTTTTTTTGTTTGTTTTCATATGTTAATGCTTTAATATGCTTTCTGTTTGAATGTATTGTCAGGAATGTATTCCAAGTACCATTAAGTATTTTAAAAACAAAAAAAATTTGACTTTCGTCCAGCTAGATCTGCTATCCGAACCACTGTGCAGCGCTGCTTGACAAAAATTTCGCTTTGCGCGTACCTGAAGCTGGCAAAGGTTCTTTTTTTACTTTTGCGCTGTGCTAGCTGAGTATAAAAAGAGAAGAGAATAGAGAGAAATATGTATGTGGTTTATTAATGCTCTCTAAACACAAACGCGTGAAAGGCAAACGGTCTAGCAATGCGTGGTATTGTTGATCAACTTAGGGCCGTTTTCTCATCTAACCTTTAGTTTACCGGCCACTTTATCGTCCCGATATACGAGTTTTCGTTTTCTCATCAGCGCATTAAATTCTCGAATCGATAAACTGTTGCTCACCCGATGCAACCTTTAAAATTTGTACCCAACTTTAAATTTTGGTTTGGTTTTGGTTCATGAGCCAGCTATATTAGATATTTCAACCAAAGGTTTTGGTTTTTGCTAACAGTTGCTCTTGCTCTATATTTGCTTATGTTGCATTGCCAACCTTTGAAATTATATGACGAATGTAGTGAAGTTTCACTCTCGGAACTGTAGTGAAGTTTCACTCTACGAAATAACAAATTTATTTTTACCGGTAAGATAAGAAAATTAAAACACTTTAAAGTGAGGAACAATTTATCTGCCCTGTTAGTAAAGGCAACTTTACTGCTTACATTAGAAAACGGCCCATAATACTTTAACTAAACATACTTATAATTAAAATTTCATTCTAAAAATAGCACTGTGTCCTAGTGCGGTAGAAATATGTCATTTTAAAACTTGAATCAAAGAAATCGACACAGTACATCGGCTGTTTTGCTCTCACATTTTTATACCTTTCATGAGCATGAAATGGTATTATAACTTTGGTCCGATGTTTGTAAGTACCAGAACAAAAAGAGATAGACCCATTAAAATGTATACTTATATGATCAGAACGTCGAGCTGAGTTTATTTATCCATGTCCGTCTGTCCGTCTGTCCGTCTGTCTGTCTGTCTGTCTGTCCGTCTGTTTGTATGCAATCTAGTCTCTCAGTTTTCGAGATATCCGGATCAAATTTAGTAGGTGGGTGTATTTTTATAATGTATTAATCATTTGTCGGAACCGGAAGAATCGGACCACTATAACATATAGCTCCCATACAACTGATTGTTCAGATATGAGATTTTTCGTTATAACTTCTCCATTTATGCAGCTACGAACATGAAATTTTGCAGCACTTGCACCCATTATCAACAGAATGCTTACAGTGAAAATTACAAAGATCGGGTCACTATAACCTATAGCTCCCATTGATTGTTCAGATATAAAATTTTTCGTTATAACTCCTCCATTTATATAGCTGGGAACAGGAAACTCCGCACTGTTTTCAATAATTATCAACAGAAAACTTACAGTGAAAATTAAAAAGATCGCATAACTATAACCTATAGCTCCCATACAACTGATTGTTCAGATATGAGATTTTTCGTTATAATTCATCCATTTATGTAGCTAGGACCATGAAATTTCGCGCTGTTTTCACTCATTATCAGCAGAAGACTGAAAATAACGAAGATCGGGTCACTATAACCTGCAGCCCCCATACAACTGATTGTTCAGATATGAGGTCTTTTATCATATCTCCCCCATTTATACAGCTAGGAACATGAAATTTCGCACCATTTTCACTCATTATTAACAGAATACTTACAGTGCAAAAAACAAGGATCGGGTGAATACAACATATATCTTCCATACATCTGATTGTTCAGATATGGGATTTTACTGTAAAACTCCTTTATTTGAACAGCTAAAACCGATAAATTTCCTAAGATATTTTATAAATAATAATACAAAGTCTACTGAGAAAATCGTCAAAATCTATGCTGTATAAGCTTTATCTCCTATAGCACTGATTGTTCAGATACCAGTTTTTGCGATATATCTCCTTTATGTAGGAAACTAAACCCAATAAATTGTGTTACCGGTTTACATACCGATCACATAGCAGTGAAAATCACTTAGATTGGTGCCATATAAAGTATATCCTCCATACCTCTGATTGTTTAGATGCGATTTTTTATATAAGTATGTAACTCCTCTATCGATGTATGCAAATGTATTCAAAATCAGTGATCTGTCAAACTAAAATTTGCAGATGTTCATGAAAGGTATGAAGCCTTCGGCATAGCCGAAGACAGCGCTGCTCTTACTTGTTTAATATATAGTATGTGCTCATTTACACACAGCGATTTTTGTTGCCGTAACTCGACGTTTGTAGGAGAGTGCGTGACGAGGAAAGGAGAGGGGCACCGAGTTGCTCGTGCTCGGCCAACACGCTTTGTGCTCTCGTTCGTCTGTTTAAATTGAACCGCTGTTCACAGCTGACAACAACAATTGCATACACACAAATCGCCGTGTGTAAATGAAACGAGCAACACCAAAAGGGAATGTGAAAAATCGCGTCGACAAATGTTTCCGTGTATAAACACAGTCTATAGATAGATAAGGTCGGCCGCTTTTGTGTAGTGGTAAGCAGTGCGCGCTTCCACTCCGCAGCACCTGGGTTCAAGCCCTGGTCAAAGCAACATCGCAAAAAAATATAGAAAAAAAGGTGCACGCCACTAATCGGAGGAGAAGCTCGGCCAAGCACTAACATATGTGTAAGCGCCAATCTATTACTATTATTATAGATAGATAGGACATCTTATTGTACTAATTATAATCACTGAAATAAAATTAAATGAAATGAAATGAGTTATGAAATAGCATCATTTACTTTAGTTACAAATTTTTGTTGACTTTATTTCTCTTTTCAAAAGGTAATAACGTCAATTTTTGATTTCACATGACTATGGAAAATAGTATTAATTGATGTAATTTCCTTTGATTTTGTTACCTGCCACCGAAGATTATACATATGTCACCAGAGGTATAGGCACGAAGCAAGCGCATAGGCCCTAAGGCAGGACTTTACACGTGTTACTTGCCTTACAGTAGTCGTAATCGTTACATTTTTAGGATAACGATTAGTGTAATCGTAATCATGAAATGGATGATTGCGTATACTTTAATTAAATTAATTTTATACATCAAAGTGGTTCTAAGTTAACAGTATTACTACGATTTTAACTAAATTTCACATACTTTTCGGTGTTCCGCCAATTTATTTAACATCTAAACATCTACAGGACATCTTTAATCCTAGTCAACATTTGATTACGATTACATTAATTGTAATATTTTTAGGATTACAACTGAAGTGTTCGTAATGGTAATATTCATAATTATAATTACTTTATGCTTGAAATTTTTGGGATGACCATTAGAGTACTCGCAGTCAGGTATTTTGTGGTAACATATATGATTACAACTCAAGTAATCGTAGATAATAGTTATAGTTTAAGGATTACAATTACGCTAATAGTAATTGAAATTCAATTGTAATCATAATTGCCCAGCTCTGCTTCAAATATAGTTGAATAAAGGGTTTAATAACATAATCTGATAATTCTTCGATTTTAAGCGACCGATATCCACATACCCACATACTAATCTATCTTTTCATATCAACTCAAGTCTATTACTTGCTCCCCACGTTTTTCACTTTCAATCTTATACATTGAAAATTGGTAAAATTTTAATTTCAAAAGTTTACAAAACCAATTTTATGTGACTGCGAAAAATTATATTCTTCTGTTTGCCCATTTATAAAAAAGTGGTATACTAAACACTTGTTTATTTATTTATTTATTTTTTTTCGTATACCAATTATATAAATTGATTAAGCTTTGACTTCGTTTTTCCACAAAATTAAAATTTTGCAATACATATGCACCATTATGTATGAACAGTTGATTAGTGGTGGCAACTATCTATAGTGGGCGATATTTTTTTAAACTATCGATAGTCGCTTATTTTAAAAAGGATAAAAATCTATTAGTCAAAAAGTCAAAATTAAGTTGGTACTTAAAGTTGGTTGTAACTTTATTGACAGATAACCCATCCAAAATTACATCAAAAAGGTACAACTCACTTTAGGTACCATCTTAATTTCGACTATGAATACGCCCCTCTTGCGTTAAATATAGTTTTTGAAAGACCATTAGGACCTAACTTAATAATGAAACTATGATTTAAAAAACTAAAGCCAATTGTTTTTATTTAAGAAACATAACAAGCATCGTTAGTAGAAAAAGAATAGCTTAAAGCTCAGCTTCTGCTAAATATCAGATCACGCCTTTCTTATCTATTGCCAAGAAGGATTTTTCGATTTTTTAGGTTTTAGTTGCGATCTTTTTTCGTTTACTATTAAAGCTGCTTTACTGTACATTCGTTACGATTCTACTTCGCCGTTCCGAGTCGAAGTAAAACTGTAGCTCCCTCCCCTTTGTGTGGCAACATCAAGGCGCTCGCCTGACATCTGAGGAGAAGCTAGGCCAAACTCTAAGATATTGTGTAAGCGGCTCCTTCAAGTCTAAAATCTATTGAGAAAGTATTATTTTGTAATCAACATACAAATAGAAATCATTTTGTGCTAGCTTCGAAAGTAGAAGCTTATTTTTTTAAATGGTTTTTAAAAAGGACAAGAACTGGTTGCAGTGTCATCCTCCTGCCAATAAAGCATTGTGGATTGCTATTTTTTATGTTTATTGCTTCCATAAACACGTTTGTGGAGAAACAGTTATTTGTTCAGAAATTGCTTGTTTATGTTTTTTCTCTTTGATATTACAAACTTCGTCGGCCGCTGTGGTGTAGTGGTAAGCAGTGCGCGCTTCCACTCCGCAACGACTGGGTTCAAGCCCTGGTCAAAGCAACATCGCAAAAAATTTAGAAAAAGGTTTTTTCTTAACAGCGGTCGTCCCTCGGCAGGCAATGGCAAACCTCCGAGTGTATTTCTGCCATGAAAAACAGCTTCTCATAAGAATACAATCGCCGTTCGGAGTCGGCGTAAAATTGTAGCTCCCTCCGATTTGTGTGTCAACATCAACGCGCACGCCACAAATCGGAGGAAAAGCTCGGCCAAACACTAACATACATATGTGTAAGCGCCAATCTATTATTATTTATATTACAAACTTTTGTCATAAGTTTATATCATAAGGATGCCGTTTTCTTCTGTTCCGTATATTTATAAGTCAAAATTATAAAATAACGGGTGATTTTTTAAGAGCTTGATACCTTTTTTTTTAAAAAAAACGCATAAAATTTGCAAAATCTCATCGGTTCTTTATTTGAAACGTTAGATTGGTCCATGACATTTACTTTTTGAAGATAATTTCATTTAAATGTTGACCGCGGCTGCGTCTTAGGTGGTCCATTCGGAAAGTCCAATTTTGGGCAACTTTTTCGAGCATTTCGGCCGGAATAGCCCGAATTTCTTCGGAAATGTTGTCTTCCAAAGCTGGAATAGTTGCTGGCTTATTTCTGTAGACTTTAGACTTGACGTAGCCCCACAAAAAATAGTCTAAAGGCGTCAAATCGCATGATCTTGGTGGCCAACTTACCGGTCCATTTCTTGAGATGAATTGTACTCCGAAGTTTTCCCTCAAAATGGCCATAGAATCGCGAGCTGTGTGGCATGTAGCGCCATCTTGTTGAAACCACATGTCAACCAAGTTCAGTTCTTCCATTTTTGGCAACAAAAAGTTTGTTAGCATCGAACGATAGCGATCGCCATTCACCGTAACGTTGCGTCCAACAGCATCTTTGAAAAAATACGGTCCAATGATTCCACCAGCGTACAAACCACACCAAACAGTGCATTTTTCGGGATGCATGGGCAGTTCTTGAACGGCTTCTGGTTGCTCTTCACTCCAAATGCGGCAATTTTGCTTATTTACGAAGCCATTCAACCAGAAATGAGCCTCATCGCTGAACAAAATTTGTCGATAAAAAAGCGGATTTTCTGCCAACTTTTCTAGGTAATAAAATTCAATGATTTGCAAGCGTTGCTCGTTAGTAAGTCTATTCATGATGAAATGTCAAAGCATACTGAGCATCTTTCTCTTTGACACCATGTCTGAAATCCCACGTGATCTGTCAAATACTAATGCATGAAAATCCTAACCTCAAAAAAATCACCCGTTATATATAGCTTTTATTTATTTCTTCATAGAGTTGGTGCTTCCTTTATAGGAAAATTAATACGGCTTATGACCAGATTCGTACCATGCAAATGCACTATAACATTATTATTAAAAGTGCGATACATGCATTACATATCGGCAGCGTTGCCGAACTGACGATTTCGTCGTCATTTTGACGTTTTTTTTAGCTCAATGACGTTTTGACGATTTTCCCCCCGTAAAGACGATTTTTTTATTTTAGTTTTTCACCCTAATTACATAAATGTATATGTAAGTAGGTATGCAAAAAATTGTTTAAAGGATAACGTGATCCAAAATCCAACCATGCATTTATCTAGTTTTGTTCTCCAACCATAGTTATATTAAACTAGCGGTACCCCGGTGTGCTTCTCTACACCAAATATTGAAAAATTAATGAAAACCCCTGCACGCCGTACTTCCTTTTGTTGGAAGTGCTCCTCAACATTTTGCGATCTTCTTTGCGTTAACATCATGTTCGCATGACGCGCTCGTCGACCTATATTTTAACGACTGGCTCGTGGTGGATTTCTTGGACGCTGATTCTACAGCTGCATTCTGCGCATACCGTCCTCGTCGTACTTCATTTTGTTGGGAGTGCTCCTCAACATTTTGCGATCTTCTTTGCGATAACATCATGTTCGCAAGACGCGTATGCGGCCTATATTTGAACGACTGGATCATGGCATTTTATTCAATAGCGAACGAAAAACTCAATGCATAGGAACGAATTCGATAAATCGTATG
>NW_023458608.1:161541-193335 GCF_013731165.1 Rhagoletis pomonella | reverse complement strand
TTTTCATGAGCTAAAAATCGTCATTATCTAAAGGGCTACTTATCCAATTTGTTCAAATAAATTTAAGTTAAAGGTATGCATACGACTCATTGCATATGATTCCTTTGTATTTTTCATTTTGTTAAAAAAAAAATACAATAAACAAAAATTTGACGATTTTTTGGCCGAAATGACGATTTTTTTAGGGTAAAGTGACGATTTTCTAGCGAAAGCTTTCGGCAACGCTGCATATCGGTAACAGCAGTGTAAATGGCCCTACTGGACAATTTTGAAATACATACATATTACTGGAGAAGCAAAAAAACATTTTAAATTAGAATAGAAATTGCTTACAGAGCAGAACCTATGATACCAAGAAAAAGTTTCATATAAGTAGGGGACGATATGAAGTTTAAATCAAAGCTGAACAATTAGGATTACGATTTCTTCTTCTTTCTTTCTTCTTTTTTTGGCGCTGTAACCGCCTAAGCGATTTTGGCCGAGTTCAGCAAAGCACGCCAGTCGTTTCTCCTCTGTGCCAACTGACGCCAATTGGAAACGCCAAGTGAAGCCAAGTCCTTCTCCACCTGATCTTTCCATCGCAGTGGGGGCCTCCCTCTTTCTCTGCTACCACCAGCGGGTTCAGAGTTGAATACTTTCAGAGCTGGAGCTTCGGTGTCCATTCGAACGACATGACCAAGCCAGCGGAGCCGCTGTATTTTAATTCGCTGCACTATGTCCATATCGTTGTAAAGCTCATACAGCTCATCGTTCCATCGTCTGCGGTACTAGCCGTCGCCAACGCGTAAAGGCCCGTAAATCTTCCGCAAAATCTTTCTCTGAAACACTCCAAGAGCCGCCTCATCGGATGTTGTCATTGTCCATGCTTCTGCGCCATATACCAGCACGGGCATGATGAGTGACTTATTGAGCGCGATTTTCGTACGTCGAAAGAGGTCTTTACTCCTGAATTGCCTACTCAGTCCAAAGTAGCACTTGTTGGCAAGAGTGATTCTACGTTGGATTTCAATACTGGCATTATTATCGGTGTTAATGCTGGTTCCCAAGTAAACGAAATTCTCTACTTTCTCGAAATTGTAACTGTCAACAGTGACGTGGGTGCCAAGGCGCGAATGTGCTGACTGTTTGTTTTATGACAGGAGATACTTCATCTTGTCCTCGTTTACCACCAGACCCATGCGCTTTGCTTCCCTATCCAACTTGGAAAAGGCAGAACAGACTTCGCGGTTTTTGTTACCGATGATGTCGATGTCATCGGCATAAGCCAGCAATTGCACGCTCTTGTAGTAAATTGTTCTTGAGCGGTTCAGTTCTGCAGCTCTTATTATCTTCTCCAACATCAGATTAAAAAGTCACATGACAGGGAGTCGCCCTGTCTGAAACCCCGTTTTGTGGCGAACGGCTCGGAGAGTTCTTTTCCAATTTTGACGGAGCTGGTGGTATTGCTCAACTTAATTTTTCACAGCCGTATGAGTTTTGAGGGGATGCAAAATTCAGACATAGCGGCGTATAGGCAACTCCTTTTAGTGCTGTCAAAAGCGGCTTTAAAGTGGACAAATAGGTGGTAAGTGTCGATCCTTTTCTCGCGGGTCTTTTCCAAGATTTGGCGTATTGTGAATACCTGGTCTATGGTGGATTTGCCAGGTCTAAAGCCACACTGATAAGGCCCAATCAGTTCATTGACGGTGGGCTTCAGTCTTTCACACAATACGCTCGATAAGACCTTGTAACCTATGCTTAGAAGGCTGATCCCGCGGTAGTTGGCGCGAATGGCGGGGTCACCTTTCTTGTGGATTGGGCAGAGCACACTTAAATTCCAGTCGTCGGGCATGCGTTCATCTGACCATCTTCTGCACAAGAGTTGATGCATGCACCTTATCAACTCCCCGCCGCCGTACTTGAATAGCTCAGCTGGCAGGCTGTCAGCTCCAGCGGATTTGTTGTTTTTCAGCCGCGTTATTGCTATACGTACCTCGTCATAGTCAGGCGGTGGAACGTCGATTCCGCCATCATCGACTGCGGGCTCGGGTTCTTCTTCTCCACAACTTTCCGTGCTGCTTCCATTTAGTAGGGCGGAAAAGTGTTCCCTCCATAATTTAAGTACGCTCTGGACATCAGTTACTAGGTCGCCATTATTGTTCTTACAGGAGTGCGCCCCGGTCTTTAAACCTTCCGTAAGTCGCCTAACTCTCTGGTAAAATTTTCGGGCATTCCTCCTGTCGGCCAGCATTTCAAGCTCTTCGCACTCACGTATTTCGGCCTCTCTCTTCTTGTTGCGGCAAATACGTACCGCTTCCCTCTTCACATCCCTATAGCGGTCCCACATAGCGCGCGGGGCCCTGAAGCCGCCATCTTTTTTCTCTGCAGCTTCCTGACACTCCTCATCGTACAAGTTGTTCTTTCGGGCTCGCTGAAATCCGTCAACTTCTTCGGCGGCGGTACTTAATGAGCGGGAAATGTAGTTCCACTGCTCGCATATGTCGGTTTGTTGAAGAGTGCTCTCTGAGAGCAGGTGTGAGAGTCGAGTAGCGAAAGCGCTGGCTGTCTGTTGTGATTGCAGCTTTTCGACGTTAAGCTTTCCTTGCATATTTGGGCACACATTTTTTGCTGCACAGAGGTGGGTGCGTATCTTGACTGCAACAAGATAGTGGTCCGAGTCGATGTTTGGGCCTCGGAGTGTGCGTATGTCTAAAACACTGGAAGCGTGCCTTCCGTCTATCACAACATGATCGATTTGGTTTCTCGTTTTTCGATCCGGAGACAGCCACGTAGCTTGATGGATCTTTTTATGCTTGAACCTAGTACTGCATTCTACCATGTTTCGGGCCCCGGCGAAGTCGATCAGCCTCAATCCGTTGTCGGACGTTTCGTCGCGGAGGCTGAATTTTCCGACGGGAGTTTCAAAGATCCCTTCTTTGCCCACCCTGGCATTGAAGTCGCTAAGCACTATTTTGATATCATGACGGGGGCAGCGCTCGTACGTGTGCTCCAAGCGCTCATAGAAGAGATCCTTGGATGCCTCATCCTTCTCTTCCGTCGGGGCATGGGCGCAGATGAGCGAGATGTTGAAGAATCTCGCTTTGATGCGGATTGTGGCTAGACGCTCCTCCACCAGGGTGAACGACAGTACTCGGCGACGGAGTCTCTCTCCCACCACAAATCCAACTCCTAATTTGCGCTCCTTTACATGGCAGCTGTAGTAGACGTCGCAAGGCCCCAGACATTGTTTGCCTTGCCCCATCCAACGCATTTCTTGGATGGCGGTGATGTCAGCTTTTGTCCTTACGAGGACATCAACCAGCCGGGCAGTGGCACCTTCCCCATTAAGGGTCCGGACATTCCAGGTGCATGCCCTCAAATCGTAGTCCTTTAAACGTTTGCCGTGGTCGTCATCATAAGGGGGGGTCTCATCCGAGGCTTTGCCTTGCTTCTTCACTGGAAGTGGTTTTTACGTGGCGGGTCCCACGCCCAGCGCACAACCCATTGCTGGGACGGGGGTGGTTTCGCAACCAAATACACGTTTATATAGCGAGCCGCTTGCTCCAAGCAGACACCCGCTTGCAGCCGCACCTACTGGTGAACAGACACTGCAGACTCCAGTGAGCCCTTAAACCGAATAAGTCAGAGTGGCCCCACCGAAGCTCCCTGTCTTTCTGCCGTGACCCAAGGCTCCACTCGGATTGGTTACCGCATCTCGCACATGGGTTGCTCACGTTGCCCAGAGTGCGCGAACGGGGACGCAAGAGTCGGGATTGAGTATAGCCATGCAACTGTAACTGCATTCCCAGCGCCATGACTATACCCCATTGCATTACCATTGGATTACGATTACATTTGATGAAATACATGATTGAGAATACTTTAATTGTAACAAATCAAACCCAAATACCTGAATTCATAGCTTACAACCATTTTGGTGTATAAAAATAAATGTTTGCTCTATGCTAAACTAATTTCCCGATTACTGTAATCGTAATATTGAAATGCATTATTGCGAATACTGTAATTGTAATCCAAAAAATTTAACGAATACGACTTCTGTAATCGTAGTCTTAATTGTTAACACAATTAATTGTGATTACAAATAAAGTATTCAAAATCAATCATTTCATAATTACAATTACAGTAATCGGAATGTTTAAAATTCTCTGTATTACAATCACAGTAATCGTAATCCTAAGTAATAAAAATGTAATCGTTATCCTAAGTGCTCAACTCTGGTTTAAATTCATTCACAAATAAACAATAAATTTAATTATTTTAATTTGTTTCTTTTAGAAATGCTCTTGTGGAATATCTTTTGGATGGAACAGCCTTAAAAGAATCACTTGAAATTGGCAAACAAGTAGATGGTAAGCCCTGTGAAGAGGTATATAAATCTTGCCCAATGGATTACAAGACAGCCAAGAATGTACTAATGCAACTATTGCCGAAGAAAACAATATTAAAAGCATGAATAGCGAAGTAATAATAATAATAGACGATCCGAATGAGACACGGCTTTCGCCTATCTGTTTAATGGATGAAATATATGAAATTGAAAGTGTTAGTAATTATTTCGAAATAACACAACGGCAATAAGGCAAATTTGTGTTATTTCCCAATTGTATGTGAAAGAACACAAATTTGCTTTATTTAATTTCTCGTTGAGAAATAAGACCAACTTTTAAACTTAACAATTGAGTAATAAAGCAAAATAGTGCACATCGGTCACCCATTTGACAAAAAGTTGTACATACATGTTAAATGAACGGATTTGTAAGTATACAATTTTGAAGGTACCTAGCGTCGCGGTGGTCCGCGCTCGCGTCCCCCGCCCTCTCCCTTCCTTTCGTAGTTATGCACTGGTGGCAGTATAACCGTTAAAAAAAAAGAATAATAGGAAAATTAAAATAAAACAAGTAAGAGCAGCGCTGTCTTCGGCTATGCCGAAGGCTTCATACCTTTCAGGAACATCTGCAAATTTTAGTTTGACAGATTACTGATTTTGAATACATCTGCATACATCGATAGAGGAGTTACATACTTATATAAAAAATCGCATCTAAACAATCAGAGGTATGGAAGATATACTTTATATGGCACCAATCTAAGTGATTTTCACTGCTATGTGATCGGTATGTAAACCGGTAACACAATTTATTGGGTTTAGTGTCCTACATAAAGGAGATATATCGCAAAAACTGGTATCTGAACAATCAGTGCTATAGGAGATAAAGCTTATACAGCATAGATTTTGACGATTTTCTCAGTAGACTTTGTATTATTATTTATAAAATATCTTACGAAATTTATCGGTTTTAGCTGTTCAAATAAAGGAGTTTTACAGTAAAATCCCATATCTGAACAATCAGATGTATGGAAGATATATGTTGTATTCACCCGATCCTTGTTATTTTCACCGTAAGTATTCTGTTAATAATGAGTGAAAATGGTGCGAAATTTCATGTTCCTAGCTGCATAAATGGAGGAGATATGATAAAAGACCTCATATCTGAACAATCAGTTGTATGGGGGCTGCAGGTTATAGTGACCCGATCTTCGTTATTTTCACTGTAAGTCTTCTGCTGATAATGAGTGAAAACATACATAAATGGATGAATTATAACGAAAAATCTCATATCTGAACAATCAGTTGTATGGGAGCTATAGGTTATAGTGATGCGATCTTTTTCATTTTCACTGTAAGTTTTCTGTTGATAATTATTGAAAACAGTGCGGAATTTCCTGTTCCCAGCTATATAAATGGAGGAGTTATAACGAAAAATTGTATATCTGAACAATCAGTTGTATGGGAGCTATAGGTTATAGTGACCCGATCTTTGTAATTTTCACTGTAAGCATTCCGTTGATAATGGGTGCAAGTGCTGCAAAATTTCATGTTCGTAGCTGCATAAATGGAGAAGTTATAACGAGAAATCTCATATCTGAACAATCAGTTGTATGGGAGCTATATGTTATAGTGGTCCGATTCTTCCGGTTCCGACAAATGATTAATACATTATAAAAATACACGCACCTACCAAATTTGATCCGGATATCTCGAAAACTGAGAGACTAGATTGCATACAAACAGACGGACAGACAGACAGACGGACAGACGGACATGGATAAATCAACTCAGCTCGACGTTCTGATCATATAAGTATACATTTTAATGGGTCTATCTCTTTTTGTTCTGGTACTTACAAACATCGGAACAAAGTTATAATACCATTTCATGCTCATGAAAGGTATAAAAATATGTTTAATATACCACGTTTTTATAACTGGACTAAAAATTAGAAAACAATATATCTCAGTCCCATAGAATTTGTTTTAATAACTTTTGACTTTCGAATTTTAGCAAAAGTCATTATAAACAATTTATGAGATTGAAATCGAAAAACTTGGAGTGCACGCAATATAAAGCATTAGATTTAATTGACAATAGTCAAACTACATAACATAGTCCTAAAATTTCTACAGAGAAAATACAAATTTGAGTTCGATTTTAAGCGGTCGTTATTCATATATCCACATACATACACATGTATATCACTCTTCATATCAATTCAGCTCTATTACAAGCGCCCCACGCTTTTCATTTTTAATCTAATAAATTGTTTATAATGACTTTTGCTAAAATTTCTAAATCAAAAGTTATCAAAACAAATTCTACGGGACTGAGATATATTATTTTCTAGTTTTTAGTCCATTTATAAAAGCGTGGTATATTAAAAAGTTTTTTATTTTATTTATTTTCTACCTTTTAGTCTCATCTGTATAAAACTTTGTAATAGATATTAAAATATTTCAACTTGAAGTGAAAAGAGAATAGAAGACTATGCAAACAAAATGTTGTTTGCTCACGTTTAGTATATGCACACATATGTACATACATACATATACCCAGCCAGCAAAATCATCGGAAACAAGCTCGTAACTGGATATTTTCTCGAAGAAAAACCGGATTAAAAATCGTTTATGATAGCAGTTTACGGCTCTTTTTCGAGCACTTTTTCGCTTTAAATTGTGCATCGCCTACGAACAGTCGTAAACGGATCGAAAAAGCATTCGTATGCGAATATTTTTACGTCCGTTTTTTAATTGTAAACGAGTCTCGTAAACGATTAATTTACGTTAAAAAAGCGTTTTTTTACACTGCTTTCTCTACTGTTTTTGAATGCTAAAAATAAAGGCAATTAATTAATTAAAATTATTGTAGTTCTTTTATTGAATGGAATTATAATTAATAAATATTTATAGTGCCGGATCAAAGTATTGGCACAGAGAATTTTTCGCAATGTATGCAAAGTTTTTTACTTGAGTTTCTTTTCGCACATGTATGTATGTTCTTCCATGCAAATTATGCGCGACATTTTTTTTTTTTGTACGGAAGAAACTGCGTATAAAAAATTGCCAAAAAACAAAGAGGTTTTCTAGCTATTCAAGCGTGCACTTTATTATACTAAAATTAAATGGGCTATAAAACTGCATACTTAGAATTTTTCTAAAAAAGCTGATTTGAAAGTAGAACTTCATACTAACTATATTTTTATAAAAAACATTTAGAGAAGAAATCAGAATAAAAAACTTTGCATTCATGGCAAAAAATTCTCTGTGCCAATATTTTTTCCCGGCACTGTACATATGTATATGTGAAGATATTTTCAGATAAATAAATATTAACAAACTATCTATTAACAAATTAACAATTAAATAAGAGGGGTTTAATATATATTATAAAGTAGCTGAATTTATTTTTTATTTTTTTTTGCAGATAGGCTGCCAATTTTTTTGCCGGTCGTGTGCATATTGGAAGTGCTTCTTTGAAACGGAAATAAAAACTTCTTTGTCGGAGTTAAATTTTTGACGAAAAGCGCCTAAGAAAATAAAGTGAAATATTAAACTCCATTGGAAATCGGAAAATTTAATTAAGTAAAAAGTGGTAATAAATAATATTATTATCCGTACTTCTTATTGCCGCAGTCGTTGCCAAACCAATAGCGCTATAGGGGAATTAAACGTTTAAATCCTTTAGTGTTGCTCCGCGTAGCCTGTGAAAGAATTGCAAAACCCGTTAAATTAATTTGTATTTTTGAATTACATATGTAGTAGCTACTTACACGAAGTTTAATTACAAAAGAAAGTGGTAGATCGTCCTTTTCGTTTGCACCAGTCTGCCAATAAATCACATACTTAATAATTTTCTTAAATTGAATATTTAACAAACTACTTACTTTTAAAATATTGTGATTGAAGAAAAATTGTCAACAAAACTAAAATTTTTTCTTGTGCTGACAAATTACTACAAGCCTCGTTCTATTATATTTTTTTTTGTTTTATCGTTTACGAGCTTTTCTCTAACTTTTTGGCGATTCGAGAATCCCTCGTAAAACATAATGTTCGTAAAATGTACGTTTTCTTGCTGGCTGGGTAGCAGCTATTAATTTCATTTAAAGAAATGGCGTATCGTCCATTTCCGCTTAGCGTAAGTAGGGCATATTTTAGGGCGCAATATTTAACTTCTTCTGGCGGGGCGACATCTACCTCTAGAGTATTTCTAATTGAATGGCTTTGATGTGATACCTACGACGAGGTTGATATCTAGACTAGGTTTGCCGTAAATAACTTTGCTATATTTATAGTACTAGCAGACCCGGCGAACTTCGTCCCGTCCAAAATTTTTATATATTTTATTGAAACTTTTTTATCCAAGATTGTCACCAACAATTCACGTTTACAATTTTCATAGGCACATTCGTCTGCTAAGACTATGGTTTGGCATTTTATAGCACGGTTATTCGCAAAGCGAAATAAATTTTTTCCTCTTCACTCCCTGGCGGCAACAACCCGGTTCTATAGTGAATGTCCTAGAAGCTTTACAGTATAGTTGGTGGCAATTTCAAAATGAGTGCGAATCATTGTTCTACAGAAATGCAATATACATATACTTATTTCAGACGAAATACCTTAAAAGACTGAAGCATAATAGTATTGGAAAATCACATCCATTGGGCCAATCGCAACGCAGGAGCGTTCGATATACCCAATGGTGCAACAGGTCGATTTAATCTGACCTTCACGGCCTCTTTTCTCACTTGGCTATTTTTAGTAATAGCTCGACTTCAGCACCACTTGGCAGCACGTTTTTGCAATAGTATTGCATACATATTTAAAACATTAGCCAAATCGCATCATAAATAAGATATTTAGTAATAACTCAAATACAGCGCCAACTGTCGGATTAAATTGTGAAACTAAACCATCCGGAGACCCACTAAAACACACAAAAAGTTTCGTTAAAATCCGTACAACCATTTAGGAGGATTTCACTAACAAGGACACCTACAGAAGAATTAAAAAATACATTCAAAGATAGCTAAAGGTCGGTACGTTTGTAGGCCTCACGCCCCCTTTTCAAATAGCCCAAATTTTCTCCATGAGTATGGGCTTGATTTCAACTACATACATATCTCCACATGAAGTTCCAGTACTGTACCATGCATACTTTCAGAGATATTCAGTATACAAATTCGATTTATATGGGAGGTGCCACGCCCCCCTTTCCAACAGCTGCCCTCTTTCTTCATGAGTATGCGATTGATTTCGTATATCTCCATACCAAGTTCCAGAACTCTACCATGAGCACTTCCAAAGATAGGCAGTATGAAAAATTCGGTTTGTATGGAAGATGCCACACCCCCTTTTCCAATAGTTCCAATTTTTCCTCAAGAGTTGATTGCGTATATCTCCGTACCAAGTTCCAGAACTATACCATGAACACTTCCAGACATATGCAATATGAAAAATTTGGTTTGTATGGAAGATGCCACACCCCCTTTTCCAATAGTTCCAATTTTTCTCCAAGAGTATGCGATATATTTCGTACATCTCCATACAAAGTTCCAGAACTCTACCAAAAAATTTCCAGAGATATGCAATATGAAAAATTCGGTTTGTATGGGAGATGCCACACCCCCTTTTACAATAGCTTAAATTTTTCTCGAAGGGTATGCGATTGATTTCGTATATCTCCATACCAAGTTCCAGAACTCAACCATGCACACTTTCCGAGATATGTAGCATGAGAAATTCGGTGTTTATGGGAATTGCCACGCCCCCTTTACATATAGATTTTTTTTAGCCTAAAACCATCCTTGGGACACGTGTGGCAGGTGGCAGTTTCAAAAAAATCGGTTCAGCCGCTCTCGAGCCTTGCGAAAGCTAAAAAACGGCTTTAAAAATATATATCAGTTGAGGTTTATTATATATTATAATTATATTTTGACAGTATCCGTTGTTTCTGATTAGCGCAAAAAAATCTTCGCCCCTTGATGTGGTCGTTGCTCAAAGCTATTTATATTCGAAATTGCATGAAAATTGGAAAACAGGAATCTATAAGCTTATCCAGGCAAAAAGCTACCTACGTAACGAATTTTAAGCAAATCGGACCGTAAATAAGATTTTTTCGAATAGATCGGTCCCGGGTCCAATTCTCAGAAAAAATTGGTCATATATGCTAATATATGCTAAAAAGCCACCTACGTACCGAATTTTAAGCTAATCGGACCGTTAATACGATTTTTGCGAATAGATCGGTCCCTGGTCCACTTCTCGGAAAAAGTGGATCATATATGCTAATATATGCTAAAAAGCTACTTACTTACCAAATTTTAAGCAAATCGGACCATAATTAGATTTTTCGAATAGACCGGTCCCTGGTCCACCTACCCGAAAAAAAGTAAATTTGTTTAGCCTAAAACATGGTGGTTACCGAAAGCTATTTATATACAAAATTTCATGAAAATCGGACCAGCCGTTCGCGAGATTACCTGTTACAAAAAAAGGGACTTCTCTTTATATAATTAGTATAGATAAATGGTGGTCTGGACACACAACATTGCAAGTTGCTAAAAGCGTTGTAAAATGACACTGGTTCACTTCTGAAACTGCTTTTTAATGTCCAAGTAATGGGAATTATTCCGTATGGTGCTATTGCATGCACCCCACCCATGGTGTAATTATGCCAGGTGAAGTAATATTAGTGAGAAGAAAGATCTTGACACTGCCTTATTTGAAAATTTGCATATAAAATGTGACTATAAAGGGCCGTTTACATAAGAATTTCCTCGCTGTACTTGACAATTCGAGCTTTGACAACAAAGCGTGAAGCGTAGAAGATATGCTACAATAAACGCTTTGACAGCTTCTGCGTTCTCCTTTTCCTCTATATTTTATCTCTGTAAAAAAGAGAACCATATAATAATATGCATCAATAATAGCAATACAAATTCCTATTTACCTTATTTTTGTCATTAAATGCAAATGCAAGTGCACGAGAAAAGATACATGTAGACAGCTGATTGCCAAAGCGCGCGGAAGTTGAGAGTTGCCCATAAGTTTGCTTCGCTTTGCTTTCCTCGCATTCTATTTAGCAAGACTCATATAAAATCAAGTATTGAACTTATCTGTCAAAACGGAAATTTGAAGCAAAGCGAAGCAAAAGTCTTATGTAAACGGCCCTTAAGGCAGAGGTCGGCAAAGCTTACTAGTGCGAGCAGTATGCTCAACACACGTATTCTTACACTCTTTAAATCGGTCGTTGTTCTGACACGGTGTCAGTGACACCAACCAAGCAACACAGGCAGCGGCTACGCTGGTAATTTTCTTATGCTACAGTAGACATACTTGGATATACATTTGAATAAAATGATTGAAAAAAATATTAAAAATATTTTATGATTCCAAATTCGTTTGGTGATATGCAGTGCCTTTTGTGCCACATATCTATTAAAGTAGCGATGGGCATAATGTGCACATACGGGCAAAATGCTCAAACGAGCAAACCGCGGGCAAATGTGCAAACCGTTGGGTTGATGAGGTGAGGTAATTATGCCCGGGGGGAAACAGAAAATTTTACGCGAATTGCATCCAGTGATGAAATTGATGGTACAATTGTACTTTTTTGGTACATTTTGAAAGCCAAAGGTACTACATCGAAATTTTTGATACATTTTTGTCAAGATACGGTACTTCACCACAATTATGTCGAAATACCACACTCTATTTACTTGGAGATTTGAATTTTTGTGCATAAAAATATAGTAAACTTTTTCTACTTTATTTAAGTAAATACGTGGTGTTTATTAAAAACGAAACTCTTTTTTAAATCAAAAAAAGTTGCTGTCATAATAGGTCTTTTCATAAAATTTTCCACAAAGTACTAGCGGCGAGAGAATAAAAGAATCATAGCGAGTAAAATTGTAGGGAAGATCAAATTATCAGAAAAAGTGATTGAACGCAAAACCAGTAAAAACTTACAACTTACGCCAGTCTGACTTTCTGATAGTTAAATTTGGTAGGAGTATTTTTGTATTCTCCACACAAAATTATCCAGCAGCAAAAATTCTGAGCAGTTAATAACTTGCAATCTTCGAAACAGCTGATCACTTTCACAGTTGCAATAGGTGGTCCATTAGGTAATTTATTATCCGCTTGGTGCATTGTCCCCGATTTGGAATTTTTTTACTATTGAATACTTTTGTATAGGAACAATTTTTTTTAACGTATAATTGAATTATCTCAGAATGAATAAGTTTTTTTCTAACAAATATTTTTGATGCCACATCATGACGCATTCAATAATAAAAGAATATCCTCCAAGTAGATATAGCTACAAATGTGCCCTTAAAATTATCCCATTTTCGTTTTAACGATCAAAGTCGGTCAGAACATTTCAGTATTATTATCTATTTTGGTATATTTCTGGGAAAAATATGGTACAATTGAAAATTTTTATACGGCAGCCATAGTTGACACACTAAAATTAGAAAATTAGAGATTAATAGTAAATTAACTAAACTAAACTTTTCTTCCTCTCTTTTGTTTATTCACGAACACATGTTTGTGATTAGCAGACACTTTTACTTGTAAGTTTTCGCAGGTACATTTTTTCCAGCAGCGCTTTCCATTTCCCCCACTTCGCAAGATTTTAGGTACGAGAACACTGCTATTAACTCGTTTATTTCTATAAAAGGAAATATTTTGGAAAATATTTTTGTGAAACTTCCATTCCGCTAAATGCAACGGCTTTTTTTTAATTTTTGTATTACTAGCACTTAATAAGTATAACTTGTATACTTCTGTTGATTAACTTGGCGTTTTGGTGGTCTTTTCAAACAATTCATTTGCACTTATGTTTTCCACCTTCGACACGCTATGTTTTATATCTTGATTTTTATACAAAAAATCTAAAAACATATGTATGTATAGTAGAGTGGTTCAAAAAAATTTTTTTTTGGAAATTCATAAACGCTACTTCAAATTATTGTTATTTGTGATAAAAAAAGAGATACGTATTTTTTTATTTTGAAAAAAAAGTTTTCTTAGAGGTCGCGCTGGTCGGTTTTTTATAAAAACGCTGATGTTCTCAATTTTTTTATTTTCTTGACATGTTAAAATGCAGAAAAAATTTGTTTTTTACATATAATTCCTCTAGTATTATTGGGCAACATTCCCTTAATTACATACCTGTTTTGGGCAGTTAGAATGGGCCTAGTGCCCAAAAATATGCTCTCGAAAAGAGACTAGTAAAATTAAAACGTTGATACTGAACGATTTACGCATTGTCATGAGTTGGAACTTTTTATCAGGGGGTTTCTGGGGTTGCTGATTAGGGATCTGAAGTCATTTTTTCAAAATTCAAATCCAAAATGGCGGACCATTTTTTTTTAAATGACTGTATATGTTCGAAACCCGGTACTCGAGAGTTTTTGTGGTCGCCGATTACGAATCTGAAGTCAGTTTTGTTAAATTCAAAATGGCGTATCCAATATGGCGATAAAATAAAACAAAAGTACTAAAATTAAAACGTTGATACTGAACGTTTTAAACATTGGCAAGGGTTAAAAAACGTTTCCAGTGGGTTTCTGGGGTTGCTGATTACGAATCTGATGTCAGATTTTCAAAATTCAAAATCAAAATTTTTTGATTTTTGGCGCGCATGCTCGCAAACCGCCCTACAAACGACGAACATGACCCGCAAGCCGCGCATGTGCGCGGATATGCTCGTCGTGTGTAGCTACTGTTATTTACGAACACATGCGCAAGCAAGATCGTTAACACGTTATTGTTCGCCAGTATGAATTAGCACATACTATTTTTTACACATGTATAATCAATTTAAACTTTATTGATTTATTTAACAATTTTTATGAGCTTGAGGCCGTGTTAGTGAAAACTTTATTGTGGAAAAGCAACACTAATTTGAAAAAATGGTAGAAGTGATACCTATTTCGGAAATCACCACTAAAAACGGCCTCAAGCTCATAAAAATTGTTGAATATATTGTTATAAGGCCATAAAATAACAAAAACAAATAACTTTTTTGATTTATTAATAAAAAAAATTAAGTTGGTCGGCATTTCATGATGTTGAATTATTTTTAATAAATAGACTACAAATATATAGCATTTTCCGGTCAAATGAAACCTTTTTCAACCCAAAGGAAACCTTTTTCAAATCAACTTAAACCATTTTTAAATCAAATGCAACCTTTACAATTCAAATGAAACCTTTTTCAAGTCAAATAAAACCATTTTCAAATCAAAAGAAACTTTTTTCAAGCCAAATAAAACCATATTTAATTTGTATGATATCGTCAATTTACGGTTTTATACATCGCTTTTACTACTCAAAAGTTATTTTGTTTTTAAATGTTTACTATGTTACCTGCCCCACTGTATTTATTTCGCTCTTTTTTACTGATATTTACCATGCAGCCTTTTAATGGGACAACTATTAATAAAACAATCACAAATTAAATAAAATTTACTGTTGATAGAAAGAGAGATAAGCAGTACGCGTCTCGCGTAACCGTCGCACGTTCGCGATGGTGAGTTTTCATGTACATGGCGTTCTCATAAGTTTGATCGTGTTAGCTGACACGTTAACGTACGTTTACGTCGGTGAGTGTATGCACCATAAAATGAGGATGGAATCGAAGTAGAAAAAAGTGAGTACAGTAGCTCGTTTCTGTAACAATTCCCTACCAAGGTAAATTCATATATGAATTCGCCGCCTTGTTCTCTACTGCTAATGAGTAGTAGAGAATGATGTATATTCTCTACCAGTAGAGAAATAGTCGGTAGAGAAGAGTTACAGAAACGAGCTACAGGTAGCAAGGACTGGTTTCAGAGAATTTTAAAAGAGAAGTTGTAAATTGTAAATAGTTGTTGCTTAAAAAAACTAATTGGTAAATATCAGGGAGGGGCGCTACCACAAACAAGCGTGAGCTAAAAGTGAGCAAGAGGTAGTGTGCCTAGTTCCGCATTGGGAAAAAGTAACGTATGGTAGTCGAAAAAATAATCAGTAAAACCGCCGCTTTCACGTTCGAAAATGCATATTTTCCCCAGGGCGATGTCCTAAGAAAAGTGGGAGATTTAATTTTGCATCACCTAGTATTCGGAGAATTTATGCAATTTAATTTGAATTTTTTTGGGAGGATACATTAGAATGCTGATTACATGAGTAATAGAATCTTAAACCCAAAAGAAGTGCATTACATTATTTATCCCGCATGTAACGCATTACTCTTTTTCCCATTGGGTAATTTTCATGATGTCGCGTCATCATCGTTAAGGCCCGTTTACATAGAACTTTGGCGTTGCGTTGGCGTTGGCGTCGCTTCAACAGCTGACTATGAATACATGAATTCAAATGCAGCCGTCCACATAGCCAAAATTCGACAACGCTCACGCCAACACAAAGCAAAAAGATGGCCAACTCTCAACTTTTCGCGTGCGTCGCTCGTCAGCTGTTGCGAATAAATAAAATTATGTGAAATATTTTTCCTTTTTAATCAAGTGCGGGCAAGAAATATCGTTTTTAATGCAATTATTGATATGAAATATTAATTTATCTGTCGTTAATATGTTAATTTAGTGGCCCAAGGATTCGCCGCCAAGCGTTCATTGTAGCAAGCATACTTTTAACGTGCGTTCTGTCAAACCAACGCCAACGCCAACGCAACGCCAAAGTTGTATGTAAACGGGCCTTTACGCTCTCGCTTGTATACTTATAACCGATTTTTACGCTCTTTAAATGCCTGCTCACTCTCTGCCAGGGCTGCCAACTATCCATAGGTATGAGGTGCCATATTGAGGATAAAAAAGTGCCAAAATGTGCCAAAAAAGGAGCCATCCTTTTTAATCCTTCCCATTTAGCAATCAAATAAGAACTACATTTCTAAAACAAAAGTGCAATGCCAAAATAAAATAAACCAGTTGAATAATCTTTAGAAATTAGAAAACTTTAGTTGAGAAAGAGAAGTACACGCAAAGGATTTCACAAAAATGCATAGAAATATACTATTTTTGAAAAGTGCCATTTTGGCACTTTGTGTCAAATTGAAAAATTAAGGGTCATTTGATGTAAAATAGGGCTAGGAATGGCACGGTTTGAGCCAAGTTGGCAGCCCTGCTCTCTGCCCGTGCCTGGTAAATAGCAATGGAAAAGAACGATATAAGTACAGTGGGGCAGTTAGTTAGTACAGCTCTAAAAATACTATAAATGGAGGATATCATACAAATTAAATATGGCTTAAATATGACTTGAAAAAAGTTTCTTTTGATTTGAAAATGGTTTTATTTGACTTGACAAAGGATTCATTTGAATTGTAAAGGTTTCATTTGATTTCAAAATGGTTTCAGTTGATTTGAAAAAGGTTTCCTTTGGGTTGAAAAAGGCTTCATTTGACCGGAAAATAGTATATATAAATAACATACCCAGTTCCCCGAAAAAAGTAGCCGTTCCCCGATTGCCACTTAAATCGAAATTCCCTGCAAATCGGGGAATTTCCCGCGAGTTGACAAGTTAAAGCATGCAGCTGTGCTAATCACTTGGTACATGACTTGGGAACCACAATTTGTGTGTATTTTAGAGTTTTTTCCAGTCACATGCCGAAATTGTAATATTTTGCACCATTTTAATTGTAGGTATGTACACAGTATTAAACTATGCTACATGGGTCTATCACCCGCACTTAACCTACCTGGGAAGACGCATACAATATTACCCAGAGATCGAAAATAAACGTCACCAAGTGTCTCATATGGTGTTTACCACTGACACAAACACTCATCTCTCAAGCAAAGAGTGTTTCTCACCGTGGCAAATCACTCTGTGCGATCTTTTTGTGTTTTCCGTTGTGAGTTATTTAGCAACTGCTTAAATTTCCCTTAGGCAAATACACTTTGGCAGGGACTTTTATTTTTAAGTGTCTTAATTTGTTGGTTATTGAAAGACTGAAAAATATAAGTGACGTACGTAAGTGGAAGAAAAGCGTTAGGCATTTCTTTACATGACATATACGTACACATACATGTGCGAACATTTATGACAAAGAAGAGAGCGTGCACATTCATAATATGATACACCGAAAATAAGAAAATTTATTATGTTGATAAAGAAGAGGATAAAAGCAAAGGTAAAAATAAAAACAAAAATGCGTAAAAACAAATGCAAAACTTAAGATCAAGGTAAATTTAAACATTTTACTAATATAAGGGCAAAGGTGAAGGGAAATATGTAGATGTAGAAAATGATAAACATAAAGATGATAAAGATAAATATTAAGAAAAAGATGAGGACGAGTAAAGATGAAGATAAAGGAAGAAAGATTAAAATAAAGGTAATTATAAAGAAAATGATATAGATAGAGTCACAGACCCAACCTGGGAACTATTTCGGGATTTTCGGTATTCTCGGGAATATCGATTATTATACATTTTTATAGATTTTGTTATCGATATTTTTATCGAGTTTGTTATCGATTTTATTATCGATAATTTTATCGATTTTGTTATCAATATTGTTATCGAGTTTGTTATAGATTTGGGTATCGATTTTGTTATCGATATTTTTATCGATCTGAGTATCGTTTTGGGCAGACATGGGCACTTTTTTGCCCGCGCAGTAGCGAAAGTGCGAGCGCGGGCTGGAGAAAGGGAAAAACAGTTTACGGGAGGAAGGGTATGAAAAGTTGAAAGAAAAAATTATTTATATCCCACCACCCACCCATCATGTTCATCGCAGTACGGCTACGGTAATACTGACTGTGTACCAAACAAAGAGCATACATTTTCCTCATATACACAATAAGCCATTGTTCGGACTGCGCTCCGATAAAATAGATTTGTTCCGTTTTGTCGAAAAAATTTGAAACCTAGTCCTCTACTTCGCTCGACTGAAAATCTGCTCCGTTTTGTTGCATCAACAAATTTACTCTTCAAATAGAAAGGAGGTGGGGTTTTAATAGCAAACTAAAAGTTATATTTTACCTTATTATCGACACGATTGTTACATTGGTGAGCTACAGCAACTTTGCAAATACACTTGAATTCGTAAATAGGCCCTCACAATCGCCCGATTTGAACCCGATCGAAAAATATTGCTCTGTCTAAAGTTCTGTAATTGCGTCGTTGCCCACCGATGTAACCATTGTCCCGGTAAAGAAAGAATGAAATAACTTTTTATTAATTTTAACCAAGGCATTTTAACTTTAATGATAATTGCTCGCTAGATTAAGGCGCCTTTACACGGGTCGATTTTCTAGTAGATTTTTGTCGTTCAACCAAAATCGACCCGTGTAAATGACATCTCAACCACTAGCTGGTCGATTTTCCAGTCTACAGATATCGACCCTTATAAGGCCGCTTTAGCTCCTTATTTGTACAAGGATACGAGGAGAAATGAATTGTTTTTTTATAAAGATAAAAATGCACATCTACTACGAATACTTGATATTTACTTCAATTTTTGTAGTCCGAACCCAGCAAAGAGCGCTCGGTGAAGGTCAGCTCGTGATCAAATTTGCCAACAGGGCTGCCAAACATACATAGCTATGAAGTGCCATATTGAGGATAAAAAAGTGCTAAAACGTGCCAAATAGAAAATTAAAAGTGCCAAAAAAGGTGTCATTCTCTTTAGTTCTTCCCATTAGCATTAAAATTAGACAAATTAAAACAAAAGCCCAATGTCAAAGTAAGATAAACCAGTTGTATACACTATAGAAATTAGAAAATTTTAGTTGAGAAAAAGAAGTACACGCAAAGGATTTCACAAAAATGTATTTAAATTTGGCTTTTTTCAAAAGTGTCATTTTGGCACTTTGTGCAGAATTGAAAAATTCAGTGCCATTTCAAGTAAAATAGTGCCAAAATGGCACGGTTTGAGCCAAGTTGGCAGCCCTGATCTCCAAGTTTTTTATTTAAAAAAGCACCAAAATACTGAAAATAGCGCAATTTTCCCCAAAAAAAACACCAATTTTGTGTTGCTGTGTTTAATGGTATTTTCGCATATAAAGCTGTATGTTCAAATATTTTAAGTAATCACACAATGAAACTTGTAAATATTTCCAACTATGCGCAGTTAATCAATTTAATAAATTTAATTGCAAAATGTTTTTTTATTCGTAAAACAATTTCCAAAACTTGGTTTTTCTAGAGGCTTTATTTTCATGCTTACTTTTGTGCAAATGCGCACACCCAGCTAATTAGCAGAATATTCTATGGATTCCGTGATAGAGACTGTGTGAAAATATTGCGTTTAGATTATCTTGGAGCATATTATCCAGAGGAGAAGCTCGGCCAAACACTAACATATGTGTAAGTCAAATACAATGTCACCATAGAATCACGTTTTTATTATAAAATTGCCTTGAAAAGGGCACCAAAGAATAAAACAAGCGCTAAACTAAAAAATTTTTGCCTTTTAATTCCCTAAACGCACTTAATTTCTTGCGAAAGGCACAAAGTTGGCAACAGTTATATCGATGCCAAATTTGCTCATATACAACAGTGCCCGCCAAACACTTTCCTGGGAAACGAACTATATTTTCCTTTCACATGTACACAATCGGCTTTTTACACGTACACAATCCGAACGTCAACAGAAAGAGTAGAAGAGCAACAAATTTTATTTAGTTGCATGCATTGTATAGGCTTACAAGTATGGAAAGCGCGATTTTGTTTGTTTACATTTGAAAACAGCTGAGATCACCTGATTTTCAATTCTCTCATTCTCCGCACAGAGTTACATTCAAGTTTCAGAAAAAACTTTAAAATGTAAATTGAGAAATATTTTAGAAAAATGTGTTTTTATTCATTTGCATTCAATAAAAAAGAAATTAAAAATGCGTGCCAAGTCTTGCATTTCCAATAATAACGATAAATGTGTACGTTCCAGGCAATAATTTAAAATATTTGTGAAACTTATCGTTTTGCGCTAAAATACAACAATGTGTGTAAAATTCGTTGTCATTGCTTCTGTTTTGAATATCATATTCGTGCCTCCCGGTGGAAAAAATAGGTAAATTTGCATTTATTTTCGAGAAAACATATCAGTTAAAATATATTTCTTTCCAGAGCGACATACGGACAAGTAAGATGATAAATTTGTATGATGAATATCGCGGAAAAACTTTTGTATCAAAATTTATATTCTAATTTGCATTTGAATTATGATATCAACAGGGATGATTTGGGACGTATTTTTTGAAGACAATTTTCTTATAAATCTTGAGATTGTTGATTTATTTTAGAATTAAAAAAAGTAGTTTATATTAAAAAATATATTTACACTAGCAGTATGTAAATTACTTTTATTCCGAATTGAAACGATTTTAATGAATATTCATGGTTACCATTAATAGTAGTATGACAGTTATATCTAAATGCATATTTGACAAGAAAGATAGAATACAAGATTGCGCCGTCCTGACGGCGATGACATATCTGTACAAAAAGTAATAAAAGTCGAATTAGATGTTGAAAGAAAATGTGAGAACATCAAATTTTCTTAATAATACATTTTTCGATAAGGAACGTGTTTTGATTGTTCTAATTTGTAATAGCCTTATTCATAAACAATAAAGTAGCTTAAAAAATGCTTATAAATTGAAAAATGTTTGTAAACGGCAATTTAAAAAGCTTTTTAAAATTTTTATTTTTTATTAATAAGGCAATAACAATATGTGATTTAGAATAACTTTTAACAAAGGAAATGCGAAATAAGGTGATTTTTGCGGAAGTGGGTATTAGTGAATTTCAGTGCATTTAAAGTTTCTGAGGTTTCGTTTACTTTTAGATCAGAATTGTCAAAATTGAGAAATTCAAAGTAGCGATACAATAATCATAGAAAAGAAGATTGCGCCCTGCTGTGATGATGAGTAAATTTACCACAATGAGGAAGAATATAACAATTAAGTGAAAAAATTTTATTTTTACAAATTTTGTGAGCAGTAACGCGTTTCAAGAACGATATTTCACACAAATCGTTAATGAACAACTATTTTTCCTTCCCGTCTGCTTTGGTTTTGGCAAAAAAGTTGATAAGCTCCTGCCGGCGATCAAGTCATTTCAACCATAAAATAATATTATTTGCAAGAACCATTCACTAAAATTGTAACTAACTATTTATTATTTATTAATTCGTTTTTGATATTCAGCAATAACAAGATGGAAAACTATTATGAACCAAAATTAATAATATTTTTATGAATGCAGTTATAAAACTTCACAGAGGAAACGCCGCAAAACAATGTATTGGCAACAATATAAAATTTATGGCAATTTAGATGTCAACAGAATAATAACTACGATAAAAAAGCATGAGAGAGTGTGCGAGAAACGGTCAACAAATTTCTTATAAAATATTTTAATTTTTGCTGGGTGTAAATGAAAACTCAATGAGTATTAAGGAAAAGAAAAATTTGAAAATAATAAACAGAAAAAGAGATGGGTGCACAAAAACTTTAGTTAAATGTTTTTCCCAAATTCTTAAAAAGTAAGCAAATCGATTTTAATGTTACTTTACATCTATTTTCTTTTTTATGAATAAGGTCATAAGCATGTACCGTTTTTATAAATAAATCTTATAGCAATATGCTATATATTTATTTATGCACTTTTTGGCTGGCGAAATATGTAATTTTTCAACTTAATAGAAAAGCGTATTTAACCACATTACTTTTTTTAATATTGAATGGCGCAACACAACAACTCTTTTTGTTGCACGAAACCCTTGAACACGTGCCTGCCATCTATTTCTTCTGTTTCGAAATTTCGGTATTTTGCATTTCTTTCATTTTGACGTCATTCGCATTGTCAGATTTTTGAAATTCGTTTTGGTTCGACATTCTGCTATTTCATAATTCTTTCATTCTCATGTCATCCATCTTCCATTTCTTACCTTCCATTGCCGTTCGCATCGTCGAACGTGCCTGTCAAACACTGCCGCCATCATGCTTTTCAGTTTGGCAGGCACGTCCCCTGTTTGGCAGGCACGTCCGCTGTTAGAAAGAGAATAGACAAAAAGGGGCATAGGATTCCATACTTGTAAGTATATACGATGGTTGCATGCAAACAATAGGCGAAGCAGGTTGATGACGCATTATTGTTGAATAAAGTACTGAGCAGAATGAAAGAATATTCATTCAAAAATTTTATAACACAATTTTTCGTTCATACACCTCTAGAAATAGGTATGTATATGGTACCAAGTCGTGCTTTTTCTTCATATTAAAAGAACTTTGTGAATTATATATTTTTTTTAATACCAGACTATGTAGTCCTCAATTAAAACACACAATATGTTTTGTTATTTATCTTTTGGTTTAATCGTTAATTTAAATTGTTCTTAAATGTCAAGTTTTACCTAATTTTAAAATAAATTATAATAATAATTAGATAATAATAATATTAGATATATATATTTTTATTTTATTTCTACTTGAAACCAACGAAATTTTCTTTTTAATATTCAGAGTGCTCGAAGCACGTTGTCTTTTTTGCTCAGAAATCCACACTTAAATTATAAAAAAATAATAATAATTTTGTACAATACATACAAAATTTTACCAACTTTTTCCTTTCTTAGGGCCGTTAACTTTCATTATATGTTTCGATGTTGTTTAGATCTAAAAAATAGCGCACAATGAAAAAAACGGCAAAAAAAACATACCAAAGTTTTTATAATAAGTAATACAACACAGAAATTATTTCCGTGCATTACCACCAACACATTCTCATTTTTTGTTTCATAACTAATACATTCTCATTTTAAGACTTTTCTCTTTTTGGCGCGCACTGAAAAACAAGCATGCTTAAAGAGCGTAAACATCTCATGCAAATACATGCGAGAGCGTAACAAAGCGAACGCAAATTCATTCAAACGTAATTGGCACACTAACACAATCACGCTTTCAGCTCGCGTTTACTTGTGGTAGTGATCACATCTGCTCATATACACTCCTCGTCATTTGAATTGCACACCCTTTCAATTCTTAGTATTTACAGTTTTCCGTTTGTTTATTTAATATACATTTTTTGTAAAAATATCGTCACTACATACGAATAAAGGTGTTTTGACGGTGAAAAAAAGCGCTTAAAAAAATATTGCAAAAAAAGATGGTTATAAAAACTTTGGCGAAGTATGTTAAGAGTATTTGACGCTGAAATTTTTTTATGTGTCTTTTTTGTAGCCCATTCAATTATAGTGTAATTAAGTGCAAGTTTTTAAGTGACTCTAAAACAGCCCCGATTTTTCAAATTCATTTAATTTTTATTGACAGTGCTGCGCATTTTATTCCATATAAAAGTTTTGTCAAGCATACTTTGTATGAGAGAAAATGCGCAGCACTATCACCAAAAAAATTGTCAAAAATCACCGCTATTTTACAGACACTTGAAACTTGCACCTTATTGTACCCCTTTGTTGACATTTTTTTAACTCTGTATTAAGTTTTAAAATCGGATGTAATGAATATTAAATAAAAAAAATTAAAAGAGTAAATACTAAAGATTAAAAAGTTGAGCTATTCAAATGACGAGGAGTGTATGTGGCATACGTTTGGAAGAGTGAGCCTTTTTACTTCAGAATGCGTGTGCAGTGGCTCTCAATGCTATACGTGTATTAGTAAGATTTGTTGCCCCCTTCCCGTTTGCCCATGATTTTCCCCTGATCCAGCCCGCGAAATGGGCTCGCTTGCCCGTACGGGCAAAAAAGCCCATACGGGCAAAAGTGCCCATGTCTGCTCTATTTCATTCCAAACTGCAACATGGTATAAGCTGCTGGGGAGGTGCCTCTGCATACAAATTAACACCTCTTTTGATCTTGCAGAAGAATGTTATTAGAACAATATTCAAGGCAAAATCTCGTGAGCATTCCATTGAATTTTTTAGAACGCTTAAAATTCTTCCGATGCGACATTTATACTTTTACAAGGTATTAAAAATATTTTTCGTAAGATCTGGCTACATACAAAGCCATGCTTCTAATAATTATTACTTGAGACGGAATCTCCAATCCGTTGCTTCTATTCCTGCCATAAAGACAACACATTATCGCAACTTCTACACTTTTGTATCTTGTAAGTTATTTAACAGCCTTCCTCCTAATATACGCGCCATAAGAAACCTACGTGAATTCTTGAAGCAAATGAAAGCATTTTTACTAAATTTTAATCACCATGAGGCCGAAATTTTGCTTAAACCAGTTATTTAATAAATTTCCGTTTAACCATGAGACATTTCGTTTTTGTTCAGCGACCCTGCCTGGTCATGTCGGTCTTTGCTTAAACTTTTGGCCCCTACTGGTCAATGTGTGAGCCCTTACGGTCAGCTCGGTCACTTTCACGTCCGGGTTTTACTCTCCAATAATCCTTTATGGTAAATTTCAATACCTCAGCAAGACACTGATTTTCATAAAAACAGTTATTTGTTATACTTTTATTATACTTTTAAATAATTTTGTAATTTATTCATGTATATCATTATTTTTTGTCGTGCATATGTACATACATTGCATTTTCCAAATCACACCCCACACATAATTGCAACTACAAATGTATGTATGAAATGGCATTTAAAACTAATATTTTACTTATTAATAAAATGCCACCAACCTTTTTCTTAATATTATAAAATATCGAAAACTATCCACTGTACTTATGTATAAGCATACTCAGTATTAAGAAAAATGAATTTAAATAAATAAAAAAAAAATAAAAAAAGAAGTACAAAGTTTTTGAGGACTTTGTTCATATTTCCGCAGGTTCATAAGAGATTTTTCTATAATAGCGAAACCGCTTTATGATCTTTTGAGGAAAGAAGAAAAGTTTAAGTTTGGACAGAAGGAAATAGAAGTCTTCGATACACTTAAAGAAAAGCTAGTTAACTCTCCAGTATTAGCAATTTATGACCCCAGTAATGCCACAGAGCTGCACTGCGACGCTAGCGCCTTGGGATCGGGGCAATACTGCTCCAAAAAAAGAAAGATAACAAGTTACATCCAATTTTTTATTTCTCAAAGCGCACAACTGATGTCGAATCTCGTTATCACAGTTTTGAGTTAGAAACGATAGCGATAATCTACGCGCTAAAAAGGTTCAGAGTGTACTTATAAGGCATCAAATTTAAAATTATCACGGATTGTAACTCGTTGATGCTGACACTTAACAAGAAAGACATAAATCCCCGAATTGCTAGGTGGCCACTTGAACTACAGAACGACGACTACGAACTGGAACATACGTCTGGCAAAAGAATGCAGCACGTGGACGCGTTAAGTAGAACAAATAACGTGTTGACAGTATATACTAATACGCTCGAAGAAAACCTAATTATTTGCCAAAGTAAAGACGAAAAAATTAAGAACCTCAAAAAGCAGTTAGAGTCCGCAGAAAGTAGCTACTACGAAATGAGGAATGGAGTGGTCTATAAAAAAAAGGATAGTAACTTATATTTTTACGTACCAGAAGCAATGGAAGGGCATGTCCTGTACAAGTACCATGATGAGTTAGGGCATATAGGTGTTGAGAAAGTTGTGGAAACGGTCAGTAAAAGTTACTGCTTCCCAAATATTAGGAAGAAAGCAAATACTCATGTAGAAAATTGCTTAAAGTGCATAGCGTTCTCCACCAAACACGGCAGGAAAGAGGGACTTGTTAATATGGTCCCCAAAGGAAATAGACCATTCGAAATGGTGCACATTGATCACTTTGGGCCGATCCACAGTAGTAGTACAAAATACAAACACGTATTGGTAATAATAGATGCGTTTACAAAGTTCGTTCGGCTATATGCAGCAAGAACAACAGCGTGAAAAGAAGCGATCACGTCGCTAGAAGATTACTTTCGCGCGTACAGCAGTCCCAAATGTTTAGTATCTGATAGGGGAACCTGTTTCACGTCTAACGAGTTCGAAAATTTTCATCATATTAAAGTCGCGACTAACTCCCCCCAAGCGAACGGAAAATTGTCAATAGGAGCCTAGGCCCAATGTTAGCGAAGTTGGTCGATTCAGAAAAAAGCGTCAGCTGGCAAAAAGTGTTAGATTCGGTAGAATATGCAATGAACAATACATTGCATAAAGCGATTGGCGAACATCACAGCATAATGCCGTTCGGAGTTAGGCAAAAAGGAAAGGTCTTAGATACACTCAAAGAAAACGTTGGAGAGTCAGTACAGGCACCCGATGTTAGGTCAATAAAGGATGTTAGACACCAAGCAGAATTAGTACAACAAAAGGCACAGGAATATAATAAGCAGTACGCGGATGCCAAACGACTACAACCTCGTAAATTTAAGGTAGGGGATTATGTTGCTTTGTCGAATTCTAGTTCTCAGCCAGGAGTTTCAAGTAAACTTATACCAAAGTTTAAAGGGCCCTACAAGGTAGTCGAAGTCTTACAAAATTACCGTTACCTAGAACAGTATGTTGAGGGATTCCAACAGACCCAAATCCCTTAAAAGGGAACTTGGTCGGTTACGACCCTAAATCCATTGTTTCAATGTAAAACCGGCGTAGAATCAGGAAATTCTAAGAGTCAGGGAGGCCGAGATGTAAGGCACTCAGGGTTGCAGGAGTAGCTTTGTGTAAACAGCCTTAAGCAATGTTGTAATAGTTCTTAAGTAATGTGTCTAGCCCTTAAGTAATGCAACTAGTTTTTAAGCTATGTGTTTCAACCTTAAGTGGAAATTGTATGGAAAGAACTGGAAAGAAGAAAAATAACTGCATTTAAAAATAAGAAGAATAAAATTAATTCGAAAACAGCATCAACAGCGTGTGGACGTATTATTTTTTCTTTTCGAGCTAAGCCGAATTTAATGGAGAGCAACCCAAACCAAAGCACGGATACCGAAGCTAATAATCAAAGGCGAGAATATTGGGCCAACTTTAATCTAAGAACCGGGCGTTTTCAATATGTGAGGACAATAAAAATCCACTATGACCAATTTGCGGCTCTAAATGTTTGCTGGGAAGACGTAGATCCGTATGCCGTGATGTTGGCTCACTTCAACGATTACGGCGAAATGGAGTTTGGACGTGTCGCATAGGTGTATACCGAACTGACATGCGACCAAGTATGCATACAAGTCTAATTGTTTATATTCTGCTTAAGGGAGCCGATTTTGTCAAGAGGGGGCGAGAAAAATGTTTTCCGAGCAAACCTTTTATTATTGAATCATGGTACATACATACATACATATATATTTGAATGCGACATGTTAGGAAGGAACAATAGGTACGTCTTAATATGCTCTAAATAAATTCAGCTAAGTAATCATATTGAACACATATTTGATATATTATACTCTTCTGCATCTTCTTCCTCCGGAGCCACTACGGCATCACCCTCAGATTTTATTGCCTCAATATGAGAGGACAATTCAATTATTGGTTCCTGTTTAATTTCAGAGATGGCTCTTTCCGGTTGCTCCATGACAGTTTCAGCTGTAACAATGCTATATAAACCTGAGAAACTTGATTCATCTGCTGGCTGTACAGCATGTAATTCTTGGCGTGCTTCCTGTTCTTCCGCAGCTTGTTTCTCGATTTCGGCTAAACGACTCAATTCCTCTTCTCGTAGGCGTTTTTCTTCTGCAAGACGAGATTTTTCTGCTTTTTGTGCAGCTTCTACTTCCATTCGTAATTGTTCAGCTAAACGAGCTTCTTCTTCCAAACGGTCTTCTTCAGCTTTACGTGCTAAACGCGCTTCTTCAGCCAAGCGCGATTCTTTTGCTTTGCGCATCTCTTCAGCTTTGCGTGCCTCCAGCAAAAAGCACGATTACCCCAGGAATGAAAGTGGAAACAAGCTAGGCGATGGGAATCGCTTACCCTTTCGCTTCAAGAAGGCATTATTTTAACATGGGCATATCATTGCGGGTAAGCCCTTACCCACAGCATTACCTTCAAACGATGGGAGAACGCATGGATAAAAAGAATCCAGAGAAGCGAACAAAGAATGCCTTTCAGACAAACTAATGTAGAATGCCTAGATAAGTACATACTTATTTATATTAAATTGAAATCAGAAAATGTCTTAAAAGATTTAAATTAATTAAAATTTTTACAAATCATTTTTTATACATACATATGTATACATTAATATATTTAGATTTTACTTAAAATTGTACTTCCTCACTCTTGTACTTCACGTCATTTACTGACTTCAACTTCGCTGCAAATTGAACAAAGCAAAACATGATTTTTATGAGAGACAAATTTCCACAGAAAGTAACGGTAGAAATAGAATTCTTGGATATTCATTCTATTTTTCAGCTGACTACGATGCAGCATTCTACTTTGCATTCCCCGAAATGAAACAAAGAAGCGAAATAAATAAAACATTGTAGGACATTCTACTTCGCATTACCGGCAATGCCTAAAAGAAGCGAAAAAATTCCGGTCTAGAACATGTTACCACTAAAAGCGATTACCGATTAATCCTTAAATTTAGTATACGAACATACATATGTATGTATTTATACTGATGCATTTCTATGGTGAAATTATAAGCAGGTGAAGTAATAAAAAAGCTTTCTCGCTTTATTTTCCTGACATGCGGCTATTTTATAAAAATTTTTAAAGGCAAATTTTCAAATAAGTTAGGGTCAAATCTTTCATCTCGCTCTTATTAACACACCTGGTATAATTTCTCCATGATGAGGTTCAATTGATGCTAATTTGTAGCAAACATAGCATGCGCACCTCATAGGGTTAATTTGTCTGTTTACAGTTTTTTGACATTATAACTAGCTACAAGAGAGTTCGAGCCACAGTGTAGACAGTGTGCCAAGCAAGGTTCATAGCATGATTTAATAATAAAAGGTTTGCTCAAAAAGCAGTTTTCTCGCTCCCTCTTGACAAAATCGGCTCCCTTAGCAAAGCACTGTGTGGGGGTTCGTGTGTGTGTGCAAAGTTTTGTAAGGCAGCTAAGGGAGTGTAAAAAGTCTAATGTCAATAATGAGCAAACCTTTAATTATTGAATCATGGGTTCATAGAATACAAGGTTACGACCAAGGTGTATTAAACAAGGTGTGATTGACAATTCAGTGCGGCTCTCTTTTAAGGTACTATTATGTCAAAAAGTATAAACAAATGAATTAACCCTTAGTTTTGCATGCATCTTGTCAGCACTGATGCCCTAGGCTTCTATTTCGATTATAGTTTTGTTTTACTTACATTACCTGGAATATATATATTTTGTCAATGAAATAAAACAAATTGTTTATAAAATAGTTTTAGCAATATTCTTGTTTTTAATTGCCCAAGTTTTATGCTTTTGTGCGTTTATTTTTATACCCGAGCGCACTTGTGCACAAGGGTATATTAATTTTGTTCACATAACGGTTGTTTGTAACAGCCAAATCGAGATAGATATAGACAAATGTATACATAAATGCTCAGCATGAATAGAGAAATCGATTAAGCCATGTCTGTCTGTCCGTCCGTCTGTCCGACTATGCGTCCGTCCGTGTACACGATAACTCGAGCAAAAATTGAGATATCTTGACGAAATTTGGTATGTAGGTTTCCGTTAATCCAAGGTAGGTTGTTATTGAAAATGGGCGAAATCGGACTGTAACCACGCCCACTTCCCATATAACGGTAATTTCCAGAAATACGAAATCTTCGATAAATCAGTAAATATTAAAGCTAATTTATTCAAAATTGAGGCTTGCAACAATTCTTTGCCAAGAAATACGCTTATGGTAAAATTTGGAAAATGGGCGTGCCACCGCCCACTTATGATCACATCGGACTAAAATTACGGCCACTTTTCATATAACGGTAAATTTCAGAAATGCTTGAAACTGCAATATTTCGAAATTTAAGGACGCTAATTTACTCAAAATTGATACACCCCGGCTTACCATCTAGCGGTAGCTTTCGGAAAGGTGAAAAAACAAATATTTAATACTTGCGCCGGGTATTTAATGTTCGGCTCCACCCGAACTTAGACTTTCTTACTTGTTATATTTAAATTTTTTATCCTAAACATTATTCTACACTTATAAAAGTAGGATTTTACATTTGAAACCAATTTTATATGTGAGCTTAACTCTAAAAATTTTCAAATTTAATTCAATCGAAATAGTTTTCCATTAAAAACTTTGCTTCGAGCAGTTTTAAATTAAGCTCTTCCATACTTGCTTGCATGGTTTTAATTATTTCGGTAAGAAGAAATATTTCTGTTCTCAACGTGCATTCTAAAGACTCGCCTGTTTGAGTTTGGACATCAACAAATAATGTATCGTGATCGCGTTCTAAATCCTCACTTGTTTCAATTATTTCGTATGGGACTGCGCCTGGGTATAAACGAGCTCATTTGAAAGTGCTTGATTCGGACGGACAACTAATGAAATCACTTTCCTTGAAATGGTTTTCACAAACGCGAGATGAATCACGTAGTACAACACCACAGCTTTCTTCCCATCGCTGCCGTCTTCATTCGTAACTAGGTGGTTTAAAACATCGCACTATTTTCGTGTCCTGACTTTTATTGCATACAGCGCACCGTTCAAACTTTTTGCTCCGTTTCATCTTGGTTTCCTTACATTAAATATTTAAGAAAACTCGAACGTATTTAGTTATTACCCATTTTTAAATGTACTTACTTGCTCTCGTCGGCGGTTTATCTCTTAACAATTTCACGTTTATTAAGAAAATTTGTTGCTTGAAAAATGTGTGTCTAACTTTTTTTAAACAAATTCAAATTTGAAAAAAAAAATTCAAATGGGTTAAGAATTCATTTCAGTTTGACATTATAGCCTGTTTCTTATGAGAGCAATGTCAAAATCAATCACACTTTGTTGAATACATTTTGGTTACGACATCAGCCATGGCCGCCATCTTGATGACGTAGATGGCTCAATTTATGGAGTTGCCAGATTCCTAAAAAACTATCTCATAAAAATACACTATTTTAGTCAAAAATACATCAAGTTTTATTTCAAATATGTGTACCGCTGTTATTTACCGTTTGACAATTTCCGTTGAAGTTTATGCTTTTTTCTGCGTCTTTAAGTTAATTTAAATTATTAATAATTTAAGTGCGCTGTTTTTGACTGCAAAAATTACACTGAAAAGGGTAATTTAGGGTCTACCGTATGTCTAAAGATGAATTGCAATTTCGGTAGCGAAATTTTGCCAATGTTATGAACGCTTTTTATTTAAAAATGCGCGAGTGCGTTCTGCTCACTTTCAATAATAAAATCACCAGCAAATTTCAATTTGCATTCGATTTACACTTCAGTTGTCACTATTATTATGTTAATCCGGTTTCACGTGAAGTTATAACACTTTATGTTATTATAATAAGCTTTGCCACGACTTTATATCAAAAATGCCCATTTGATTAGGATTACTAAAATATGCTATATGTCAGCTATATTTTCTACGTTTTGTGTACTCCCCTTCTTCGTAAAATATTTCAGCCAATCAGAATTCACTTCGCAACTACGTTAT
>NW_023458608.1:136124-136541 GCF_013731165.1 Rhagoletis pomonella | reverse complement strand
GCATATTTAATAAAGATACGAACACATACATATATGTATGGCGGAAGCTTTGGGGAAACTTTCCTTTACGGCCTGTCGTTGTATGCACGGCGGGCGGAAGTGTAGGGGTGTGGCACCTCGCGCACCCTATTTTAGAGAGGGCATAAACCGCCCTTATAGGTCCCTAGGGAGCCCTGGTTTTGAACGCCAATCTCGAAATGCGTGAGGGGCGAACGCTTCTCTTCTTTATGTATGTGCAAGTAAAATTACAGGTGGTCGAACATCAAAAATCAAAGTAAAGCTACATATATCATATCCAAGCAGCGGCGGATCCAGAATGTTCTGATGGGGAAATTTTGCCCCTTATTTTAATTACGTTTCTCACCAACGACTCTAACGTAGAAAAATGAAAAATCTTTTAAAAAAGACTTTCGAAGT
>NW_023458608.1:93006-136114 GCF_013731165.1 Rhagoletis pomonella | reverse complement strand
ACTCGATAACCGCTTGCCAAAATCTTTATTTTTTTATTAATAAAATTCGAGTGAACACATTTATATATTTTTTTTAATGTCCTTACACCCAGAAAAAGGTTTAGTTATAATTACCAAGATTTGGTAATAGTGACCAAGTGGCATAGTTGGATATGGCGAAATAAATATCTAGTTCACGAAAGTCTGCAATTTACTTGAGACTTCTAGTTGGGACAAATGTATATTTGTTAATAATAACAAAACGACTACCTTGATTGGACAATATTGTTAGTTGAATAAAATCATTGTTGAGCAAATATATACAATGCTTTGGTTGATACAAGTTTTCAATTAATTTTGTGAACTTGCTGTAGACTTGAATCAGCTAATCGTTTATTATTGGAAAAAAAGTTTCAATTTGACACAAATAAAAATTTACTCGATGGTTGTTTTGTTTATCTTCTTATTTTATTTGCATATCGATGGCTGAGTGGAAGATCGACCTATCTCGGCAGCCAGTTCGAAAACGTTCTATCTCAAAAAGCTTTTCAAAAACGCCCTATATCAGCATATTTTCAATACATTTTGAAGTGAGATACACCCAGAAAAAGGTTTAGTTATAATAACCAAGATTTGGTTATAGTGATCAAGTGGCATAGTTGGATATGGCGAAATAAATATATAGTTCACGAAAGTCTGCAATTTACTTAAGACTTCTAGTTGGGACAAATGATATTTGTTAATAATTACAAAACGACTACCTTGATTGGACAATATTGTTAGTTGAATAAAATCATTGTTGAGCAAATATAAACAATGCTTTGGTTGATACAAGTTTTCAATTAATCTTGTGAACTTGCCGTAGACTTGAATCAGCTAACCGTTTATTATTGGGAAAAAAGTTTCAGTTTGACACAAATAAAAATTTACTCGATGTTTGTTGTGTTTACTTTCTTCTTTTATTTGCATATATTAAGCATAAAAATACGTACATATTTACATAAGTTAGTTACTAAAGTAAATAATACATATGTATATGGTGGTAAGAATTTCCTAAAAAACAACGATGAAACAGGAACAGTCGTGCGAAAACCCAGGTCAATATCTGCTGGAAGTATACTGCTTTGCTTTTTCCTTAGCTAAATAGACACTTTCAAATTATAATTCACATGAATTATATATCCACTGAAAAACCCCGGTTGGCATCTAACTTTATATTTTTAATTAAACTTTAAACTATGCGCGCACCGAAACAACCCGCGATGATAGCAAAACTGAAACTGTGACAAACAAGTATGGGCATGTCATAGCACACATGGCGCAGCGATCGACATGCCATAGCTTACTGAGCGCTCTGGGACCACATGCGTGTTTCACCCATATACGAACAGCGGTAGCGGAGCAATGATTTCCACGCACAATGCAATGGTCGGCATACTAGCGCATTCAAACGATTCAATAAGTGGGACTGTGTGCATTGCTCAGCTGGCGCTCTTCGTATGTGCTCAGAGAGCGCTCAGCATTCTTTAGGGGTGGCTCACAAGCATGAATATGTTCCACTCTCAAACCAAATCGTGGTTGTCTCAACTAAGATTTGGTAACTATGACTAAACCACGAGTTGAAAGAAAGCTTATCTGCATTAGCAGAGCTTAATAACATCCTTTTATGAACCATACGTTAAGTTGAATGGAATTTGTAGAAATATGCTTCAAAGAAATATTTATTAGTATTAACCAAACCCTTCAACTAAATTAACGATTTGTTACAACCTAGATGAATATTAGAAGCTTTAATATATTTAGTTATAATAACCAATCGATGGTAATAGTTCCCAATCCTTGGTAACAGTTCCCAAATATTGTCGAAATTCGGGAACTAAATATCTTTAGTTGTCGAAACTAATCCTTTTTCTCAGTGTAGGGCGTTTTTGAACCGAATTTTGAGATAGGGTGTTTTTCAATTAAATTCTGAAATAGGGCGTTCTTGAAAAGTTTTTTTAGATAGAACGTTTTCGAACTTGCTGCCGAGATAGGTCGATCTTCCACTCAGCCATCGATATATTAAGCATAAAAAATACATACATATTCACATAAATAGTTACTAGTGTATATCATACATATTAATATGGTGGTAAGATTTTCCTAAAAATAAACGATAAAACAGGAACAGTCGTGCGAATACCCAGGTCAATATCTGCTGCTGGAAGTGCTGGTTTAAGTATACTGCTTTGCTTTTTCCTTGGCTAAATAGAACTTTCAAATTATAATTAACATGAATTATATATCCACTGAGAAACCCCAGTTGGCATCAAACTTTATTTTTTAAATAACTATGCGGACACCAAAACAACTCGCGGCGACAGCAAAACTGAAACTGAGACAAACAAGTCTGGGCATGCCATAGCACACACACTTTTCTTTCTCTATCTAGCACAGTGATCGACACGCCATAGCTTACTGAGCGCTGTGTGACCGCATGCGTGTTTCACCCAAGAATGATAGAATACAAGATTGCGCCTATCAGAGAGTATTTTTATACCCGAGCGCACTTGTGCACAAGGGTATTATAACTTTGTTCACATAACGGTTGTTTGTAACAGGCAAAACGAATCGAGATAGATATAGACAAATGTATACATAAATGATCAAGATGAAAAGAGAAATCGATTAAGCGGTGACTGTCTGTCCGTCCGTCCGCCTGTCCGTCTGTGCACACGATAACTCGAGTAAAAATTGAGATATCTTAACGAAACTTGGTATGTGCACTTCTTTCGGGCGTAGGACGGATGGTATTGAAAATGGGCAAAATCGGACAATAACCACGCCTACCTCCCATATAACGGTAATTTTCAGACATACAAAAACTGCGATATTTTAGTAACTACTGAAGATAATCCACTCAAAATTGATATTTATAATAAATTTTAGACGAAAAATAAGAATATTAACATTTTTTTGAAAGCGGGCATAGCCACGCCCACTTATGGTTACATGTGTATATCTTGGTAACCGCTGCATCAATTTATTCCACGCTTCGCACAGTTATTGGCCTTGATACAGCATACTAAATGGCCGAAAATTTTAAAAATCGGACAATAACCACGCCCACTTCCCATATAACGGTAATTTCCAGAAATACGAAAACTGCGATAGTTTAGTAACTACTGAAGATAATTCACTCAAAATTGATATTTATAATAAATTTTAGACGAAAAATAATAATATTAACATTTTTTTGAAAATGGGCGTAGCCACGCCCACTTATGGTTACATGTGTATATCTTGGTAACCGCTGCATCAATTTATTCCAAACTTTGCACAGTTGTTGGCCTTGATACAGCATACTAAATGGCCGAAAATTTTAAAAATTGGACAATAACCACGCCCACTTCCCATATACGGTAATTTTCAGAAATACGAAAACTGCGATATTTTAGTAACTACTGAAGATTATTCACTCAAAATTGATATTTACAATAAGTTTTAGACTAAAAATAAGAATATTATAAATTTTAGGAAAATGGGCGTAGCCACGCCCAGTTATGTTTACATGGTAACTGCACCAATTTCTTCCAAACTTGGCATAGTTCTTAACCTTGATATAACATACGAAATGGCCGAACATTTTTAAAATAGGACAGTAATCCCATATAACGGTACTTTAGAGATATACGAAATCTTCGGTAAATCAGTAATTATTGAAGATAATTTATTCAAAATTGATGCTTGCAACAATTCGTTACCAAGAAATACGTTTAGTATAAAATTTTGAAAAATGGGCGTGGCACCGCCCACTTATGATCACATATATGTATCTCGGTAACCGTTCTACCAATTTGTACCAAACTCGGTGTGGTTACTGTACTTGCCACATAGAAGCAAAACGTTGAAAATTATTGAAATCGAACTAAAATTACGGCCGCTTTTCATATAACAGTAAATTTCAGAAATGCTTGAAACTTCAATATTTCGAAATTTAAGGACGCTAATTTACTCAAAATGGATACACCCCGGTTTACCATGTAGCGGTAGCTTTCGGAAAGGTGAAAAACATATATTTAATACTTGCGCGGGGAATTTAATGTTCGGCTCCGCCCGAACTTAGACTTTTTTACTTGTTGAGAATAAATTTGGTGTGACGTCACGCTGGTGCAATTGCGAGAGAGAAATGCCAAAACGTGAGCAAGAATGGAAGAAGAAGAAAAAATGTTGCAAGGAAAATGTAAACAAGTTGCACAAGTGTGACGTCATACAAACAACGATTGTGTCAAATTCACTGAGATAGGAAAAGCGGTACCGTGATTGGCGCAACCTCTATTTCTCTCAATCGTGTGTTTCACCTATATACGAACAGCGGTAGCGGAGCAATGATTTCCACGCACACAGCCTCATTCATTGGATCTTTTTTATGCAATGGTCGGCATACTAGCCCATTCAAACGATTCAATAAGTGGGACTGTGTGCATTGTTCAGCTCCGCTCTTCGTATGTGAAACACATTTGTGCTCAGAGAGCGCTCAGCATTCTTTAGGGGTGGCTCACAAGCATTAATATATGTTCCGCTCTCAAACCAAATCGTGGTTGCCTCAACTAAGATTTGGTAACTATGACTAAGCCGTGTGTTGAAAAAAAGCGTATCTGCATTAGCAGAGCTTAATAACATCCTTATATATTATTTATATCCATACGTTAAATTGAATTGAATTTGTAGAAATATGCTTCAAAGAAATATTTATTAGTATTTATTTATTTATTTCAGTTATGGAATACATAATTTTTTTATTATTTACCAAACCCTTCAACTAAATTAACGATTTCGTACAACCTAGATGAATATTAGAAGCTTTAGTATATTTAGTTATAATTACCAACCCATGGTAATAGTTCCCAATCCTTGGTAACAGTTCCCAAATATTGTCAAAATTCGGAAACTAAATGCCTTTAGTTGTCGAAACTAATCCTTTTCCTCAGCGTATGTCATCTGATTGTTTCACAATGTATCTAGCCTTTACTATGCTACAAAAAAGAAGATAATTCCATTGTTACTTTTTCGTCGTCATATTAACAACCTGACAATTAAGCAGATTGTGACATTTCATGCTACCATACCGAATTTCTAAAATCCTTCAAAAATTTTATTATTAACGTTTTGTTTATTTAAAAACATTTTGTTCTTAGAATCGAGATTTGAACAAGCTAAAGGTATTTTGTTGGGTACGGTTCGGTTATTTATACAATAATTTCGGAGTATTTTTTCCAAACGCGTTACCCGAATCAAAAATTTTAACATACGCGTGGTCAAACAATTAAACGTTTGTTATTTGTTTTTGTTAGTTTATGGCCTTATAACAATTATATTCAACAATTTTTATTGAGCTTATTTATTCACTTGTTAAGCCAACTGTAATCAAACAAAAGTTAAACATTCTAATAATAGAAATATTAACAAAAACCAATAACCACATAATCAAGTGAATTGCAGCGGAATAGCTGCGCTTGATTGTAGTTGGCTTAACAAGTGAAATAGTGGAAATAAGCAACAAGAATTAACAGGGCGAACTTAGCACAGTGCGTAGGCAACTGGCTGAGTCAGAGGGATCGTCGGTTCGAAACCTACTAGAGACCTGCACGAATAAGTAAAAATATAACAAGTTAATAATCGTCGAGTATGAATAGAAACGATGCGAATACTTGAATTTATGTTTGACATCGATGGCAAAGCATCGGTTTACTTGGTAGCAAACGGATATTTTTTTCATATGAGACGTTTTTGTTGAGCGAAGTTAAATTTGAAAAATTTGTCACAATGACAAAACTTAAAAATTTATTAAAACGTGAAAGCATTAAAAACGAGATTGTACGGCAAAATGGAAGTGCTAAATAAAGTAAAATCGGGAGAATATTCTGCGATTGAGGCTACTGGCCCCAGTGACGTATGGAAAACTTTAAGAAAATTATAAATTCCAGTACGTTGGAAATAGTGCCGTATCTTTTGTGTGAACGTTGCCAGAAAATATTTAAGTTTGGAAAAGGAAGTAATCCTTCAAATTTAAAAGAGCATACTTGCTACAAACGATGAAGCGAAAACGAAAATTGAACTGAGACAAAAAGTAGAAAATCGTGCGTTTTTGTAAACGAATAAATCCAAAATGAAGTGACCAGAAGTTGTGTTGAGTTTGTTGCTCGAGATCTACGATCATTTGAAGCTGTAAATGGTTCTGGTTTCAAAGACATGGCACGATGTCTAATAGTAGTTGGTGTCAAATTAGGAACAAACAAATTTTCAATCGACGATATACTGCCACATTATACTACGGTAAACTGTAGACTACTGAAAGTCCACACTTCTGAACGTGAAATATTCGTGAATAACATTCGACCGTACATAGAAAAAGATTGATTGCATTCTTTTATTTCTCTCTATAAGTATGTGCAATATTACAAAATATATTTTAGGCAGGTGTGCTGGTACAATGGATTTGTGGACCGACAGCAAGAAGCAGAGGAGTTTTCTTACTTTAACCGTACTTTATCTTGAAACTACTTGGAAATTTCAAAAGTAAGGGAAGATTTGTAAACTAACATGTAACCTCCAAAATAGTTACTTTAATGGGGCTTTTTCTTTCAGTCGCTCTTTATTTACAGTTGAATTTGAGTCTATTGATCAGGATGGGAACGTTATTAAAAAATCAGCAGAAAATATCATCAGTTCAATAGGAGATAAGTTTGAAGAATTGGGCTCAGAACGAGATTTACATAAAAAAATTATTTTACAACTGATCAAGGATCAAATATAAAAAAAGGCTTTACACAATCACTCAAGAATTAACTGTGCAGCCCATATACTTAATATTATTTGAAAACATTCTTTCGACAAAGAAAAACTCCAAGTGGGTGCGCCTCATGTATTACATTTAATAAACGCATGTAAAACTGTAGTGAAAATTTTAAAACGAACAGGTAGAAACTGTACGTTAGAAACGACTGTAAAACAAGAATGTGCATCGAGGTGGAACACAGTATTTGATATGCTGTTTTCTGTGCGTCGAAATTTGAACACCATTGAAGAAATTTTGGAGAAATCAAAAGAATCGCATCGTCTCATCGGGATTGAAAAGCATTTATTAGACAGAGTACTTGCATTTTTAGAACCGTTTAAAAGCGCAATATTACTGTTAGAAGGTGAAAAAGACCCACCCTGCATAAATCGTTGGACCATGTAGTCTATTTGTGGTATATTGGAGAACTTACAATAGTGCTCCTCTGTCATGCTGTAGCGGACCAACTCGTGTCTCCGCACCAGCTTATTGTTACCCGATCACTGCTCGTGTTTTAACGACATGTGATTGAAGTTAAGCATTTGAAAGTACATTTGCATGTCTGGCTGTAGCTGAACGTGTAGAGATGCTAGCTGTTAGTTCTTAGCTCCCAGCATGTTCGTGTTCGAATGTCGTCAGAGGCAACATGTAATTTTTAATTTTTGTTTCTGGTTTTTATTAATTTCAAAAAAAGCATCTGCGAAGTGAAGAACAAAAGCGTGTACAAACGAAAAAATATAACGATAATGTCATTGGAGTATGTTGGGAGTAGTTTTGTGCTACTCTGATGTAATGCAGAGATGGAGTATATGGTCCTGCCCTAGGACATCGCAATGTTAATTGGACCATATTTTTTATATGAATTGTGGTTAATTTTGGAGTACTCCTTGGTCCTGCGGGAGTACTCTTTACATGCATGCATGGAGTAGTCGCGATTTTTGCAGGGCAACTATTCATTTAGTTTTATTACATATGCATATTATTAAAATGAAATTATTGAAACTTAAAAACGAAGAAAGCAATGAGGAGATTAGTTTTATAGTTGCATATTGTTTAGAGTTGTTCGAAAAGAAGTTACAACTGAACAAAGTACATAAAGTTGCAGCATTTTTGTGGCCAGAATATAAGCAGCTACGTTATTTCAACGAGGTTGAACGTGAGGAAGTGTACCACCTAGTGAAAGATGGGCCTCTTAATATAGCCACGATGTCATCCTTGGAAAGTAATGTAAGCACGTTATTTGAAAGCCTAGACACAAAAAATTCCGTCGATGACGATGTAGATACTTTAGACCAGATGTTATCTGAATACAAAGATGTCCATTTTCCGAACATCCGCAACAACGAATCTGTAATAAGCGTGCAAATGGAGTTGTATAAAGACGCCAACTTTCCGGAATCAGATATTTTGCATTGGTGGAAGACCCATGGGAAAGAATTTCCACTCTTAGAGAAACTTTCACAACATGTTTTATATATTCCCGCATCCAGCGCATCAAGTGAAAGGTGCTTCAGTTCGGCAAATCGCATTTTAGAGGACCGAAGAACAAATTTAAAAAGCGAAAACTTGGATGCAATTCCATTTTTACATTCTCAACACGTTTGAATTAAAAATACTTTATTCTCTACTATAAAACATGAATTATAAAATGAAATGAAAAGTTTAATAAAGGTTGTCTTTAAAATTAAGTAATTTTTTCTTTAGCCGGAAAATTAATAAATCCGTTGATTTATTTTATTTTAAGTTCAGTATCTAAAAATTATGTATTTGTTGTATTTCGCTTAGTGCATTTTACACGTTACGTCTTACGGAGATGCCAAAATAGTAATCGTCCGATGCTACGATGTCGCATCGGCAGAATCGGCATCGGGTGAGCGATTATACGATTCCAAAAAAGCATCGCTGTACTCATAAAACGATTACTAGTACTCGTACTCATACGATGCCGGAATCACTCGTGCAGGTCTCTAAATCGTACTGAAAGAAGTCTGATGAGGAAATGTGGTGATTTCGGAAATAGCTATCAATTCCACCATTTTTTTTCAAATTATTGTTGCTCTTCCACAATAAGTTTTCATAAAACAACGGGCTCAAGCTCAATAAAAATTGTTGAATATAATTGTTATAAAGCCATAAAATAACAAAAACAAATAACTTAACGACAAGCACACCTAAAAGTTAAACATGCTAATAATAGAAATATGAACAAAAACCAACAACCACATGATCAAGTGAATTGCAGCGGAATAGCTGTGCTTGATTGTAGTTGGCTTAACAAGAGAAATAGTGGAAATAAGCAACAAGAATTAACAAGGCGAACTTAGCACAGTGCGCAGGCAACTGGCTGAGTCATAGCCCGAACACAATGAAAACGACGAGCTACGGACCACAGCTGTCTAATTATTTTAACCCTAGAACACTAACGTTCGCCTGTGAGGCGGAACGATTTCGGATTTCTCGCGATATTTCAGGAACGCTTTTTATGATCAAAGTAAGCGTTCACGCCAACTCAGTTTAGCCTTGTACGAGGTAGTGTTGGGAACTATTGAGTGATTTCAACTATCGATAGCTAGTTACTGAATGATTTTGGTAATCGAATGAATTTTTTCACTCATTTATTCATTCAAATTTGGTAATCACTTTATTTAATTCTTAGTACTGTTATTTTATTAATTTCAATCTAAACCAATAAGGGCACATGAATTTTGAATGAAAACTATTTTTAAATAAATAAATACTTCAATAACAGAATAAAACTAAATATAACACAAGCAAAATATTCAATATAACAAAAAATAAGCACTAAAAATATTCAATGTAAAAAATACCTACATATTCAAGGCGTATTTAACAAGGTGGTGTTGGCCGTATATAAGTAAAAAATTACACGAACAAATTATACGCTGATGTCCATACTGTCATTGGTATGAGTTACAACAAACACATCATTTTGACGTAATGGCCTCCACGGCGAAAAACTCAGCTGTCGCCCCAACACCACCTTGTTTAATACACCTTGTACATATTATTGTTTAAATATCGAAATTGCAGTTCAAAAAAATTATTTGGTCTAGCTTTTGCCCTTTCAGTCTATTTCTTTTATCATTTATTATTTGGCCAGCTTTAGAGAAAGCCCTTTCGGATGGAACTGAAGTTGCGGGTATACATAAGTACTTTTTTGAGAGGTCAGAAAGTTCTGGAAATGCTGACTTATTACAGTCCCAATAGTTTAATGGGTTTTGGTGTCTCTCAACGAAATCCTGTCTTAGATATTGTTCTAATGCGATGTGTGCATTAACATTAGGGGCGTTGTGGCAAATAGTTTTTGCTTCAGCCACTTTTTGGTCATGTAGAGTCCAAAGAGATGTTTGATCTGTATCCATCTGTACTTCTCTTGCTGAAACAGTGGAAGTTCTTCTGTTTCGTAGATGAAATTTGTAACCTCTTCTGCTATCCATTTCTGAGCATTACTTGCATTGTTTTCATTGCCAAATGCAATCTTTTTAAACCGTGGATTCAAAAAAGCCGATTTTGCACACATCTTGTCGGACTGTAATTGGCCTAGTCTTCTCCAAATTACTTCCAACAAACTGGTTTTTAAACTTTCTCCCTCTGTAGTTTTCATTTGCTGGGATCTTATTGTAATTATTGGAGTCCTCTGACTAAAGGCACCTCAATTATATCGTCGGATAGTTTTCAGCAGAAAGCTCAGTTATCATAGACTCTATTGGCTTTAAAACGTTGATCGAATCTTGTAATCTTTCCCACTCTGATGCATTTAGAAATTCCGGAACATTCGGAAAGAAGTTATTACTGCAGAGAGCGGTTCCTTTATTAAGTATATACGCTCCATCATGATAAGGGCAGAATTCCATCTAGTAGGAACATCTTGCTTCATTTTAAGTTCAGCGACGCCCATTTGCTTTTGCATTTTTTTAAGTTTTTCTGCTGCTTGAGAGCTATGATTGAAATACGTTACTGTAGCCCGGCATTTCGTTATAAGCTCTGAAACCTGAGGGACAGCTTTTAGGGAATCAACAACGCATAAATTAAGGGTGTGAGCGACACATGGGTGGTGGTGTTTTTGCAAAACATCACTTATCGCTTTTTTAATATTTGCACCGTTGTCGCTTACTAAAGTGACTATTTTGTTAAAAACTGACCACTCGTCAAAAATGTTTTTTAGCTCTGTAGCTATATTTTGAGCAGTATGAGCGCCGATCAAATCAAATGACTAGTAACGGACAAAAAAGATTTCTGACTATCAGAAGTCCACATATCTGTCGTTATAGACAGGTGCGAAATATTTTTCAGAATATCATGAAGTTTTTTCCGTTGTTCATTATACTTGGAAGGTAGCATCGTATTGGAAAGAAGTTTCCTATTTGGTATGGAATACAACGGCTGAAGCTTTTTTGAATATTCTCGGAATCCTTCATTTTCGACGATGGAAAGTGGTTGTAAATCCTTTGCAACCATTTTAATAAGAGATTCATCAATACTATTCTTTTCGCTTTCTGAAAGCTCTGAGCGTGTGCTTGTAAGAAACAATTTTGTCTGCAATGCCCTCCTTTTTAAAAGTCCCCCATCTGAAACAGTTTTACGACGTATTGCTGAAGAAGTGCTTGCTGAACTTTCCACATCTGCAGATGGTATCAAAGAAGCAGCACATGACTCATTGTTTGAAGTTTCTTCTGTTAAATTCACATCACTTTGCACTGAAGAACAGCTTGGTTCATCTAAGTTTCTCATAGCAGGTGCTCTATCGACCATCGAAGAAGAAGTCTCCGTCACACTTTGTGGATGCCTACGCCGGAGATGATCGTGCAAATTTGATGTATTGCCTGCAAACTTGAAATTTTTTTTACAAATGTTACAGTTGACCATGTTTCCATTTTTGGTAAAAAAAACTCCCAAGCTGATGATCTCTTTAATCCTGGCCGCATTTCAATTTGTTCTATGTATATACAATATTCTCAGTCCTTTATCGATCAAATAAACATATTGAATATTACCAGAGATTCCGATATAAAACAATGCAATTTAAAAACAATGCGCCAAAAATTATGTAAGTCGGTCCTAAAATTCAATATTTTCCTTTTGTTGCTGCAAATGTACAACGCAAATAATACCGACTGTTAAAACTGTTAACTGCACATTCACAGAATAATGATTTTAAAGCGCAACACACAACTAAGCTGCCAGACTTTCTCCAAATTGCGTAAATTCAAAATCGATTGAATTTTTCCTAACCAATACATGATTAGCTTATTTGTGATTAAATAACGATTACGGTTTTTCAAATAGCATATCGACAGGCGATGAGAAATCTTTTCAAAAGACCATCAGCCTTTTGGAGCTCAGAACTTTATGGCATGACATTCGTAAGATAACATCAACACGCCCCATGACACCCATCGAAAGACGTAGCGGCAGATTATTATATCTATATTTTGCTTTTAGTTACACACGTTCGCATAAAAAGAAGACACGTTTTTTAATAATAATAGTGATTATACAATATTTTGCGGTTTAAAATTGGTTTTTGTTGATGCGCTTATTTTATTTGCTTATAATTCGCTCATGTATTCAAAAATGTGCTTTGTATGGAAATATATATGAGTAAAACTACTTATTAATTATGCAGTAATGTATTCGCTCGTCCTTGAAGAAAATATCATTAATTTACTCGAACAGAAATCATTCGACAGTGTCCAGAAAATCTTTCAATCTTAAAATCACTCATGAGTAAAATGAACGAGATTTAGTAATGAGTGTTTTGTAGAGACAAGCATTCGAAAATTCACTCATGAGTGATTTCTTAAAAACTATCGAATGAATGAAAATTACTGAACTATCGAATGACTTGATAGTTTTTATTCGATAGTGCTCATCACTAGTACGAGGTTGTTAGCAGACGCACATTGTACAGTGGCCTTGCGCGGCTGAGTTCCACACCCTCTTGACGCCTGACAGGCGACCGTTAGCAATAAAGGTAAATTTTTGTTTACTGTACTTACTTTTCGGAGGGGTACCTATGAAGAACAAGTTCTAAAATGGTTGGAAGAAATATCGTTGAATGAAAGCGATGGGGAGGACAATTTGGAAGAAGATTTCAGCGAATGGGCCTTATGAATAAAAAAACTAAGCAGCTGCTCTTTCTTCAGATTTCAAACCTTTTGCTTGATTTATTGAAATAAATTTACGCAAAAGGTGTGAAATTTTAAGAAAAATCAATTGCTTAGTTTTTATTCAAGGCTCAATGTGATACAAAAAATTCGATTTCATTTGTAGGAACAAGTCACAATAGAAAAGATAAACAATGAATTCCTTTAAGTGTGAATTAATACAATTACCTTTAAGATAATTTATGGAATATTAAAAAAAAAATATTAAATTATTTTATTTTTTTACTTTAGAAACATATGAAATATGTTTATGATCATTTTTAAATAAATTTAAAGGTTTAAAAAAACAAAATTTGTACTTTTTTCAAAGTCGTCGTCGCGTTCAAAGAAATCATGCTGCCATCGACAAAGCGTTTAGATAATGAAAATAACAAATTGGAAGCGGTGGCCCGTAGCTCGTCGTTTTGAATGTGTTCAGAACTTCAGAGGGATCGTCGGTTCGAGTCCTACTGAAAGAAGTTTGATGAGGAAATGTGGTGATTTCCAAAATAGCTACCACTTCTACCATTTTTTCAAATTATTGTTGCTTTTCCACAATAAGGCACTCGGCACATTACGGGCCTAATCAAAGTAGAGTAATCGTTTCGTCATACCGAAACGAATGCATGACGATTCGACTTCTGTACACTTACATGCCGTGCATAAGTCACCAGCTAATAAACACTTTCTACACATAACAAATTTTCTGGCCGTTCTTTCGCAACTACGCACTTCCGCAAATATTTCTGCTCCGAAATATTGCATAACTTTGCACGAATTTTAGCACGAAATCATTCATTTTCAATTATTTTCTATTGAATTGACAAATAAATTTTATTTCCAACACAAAAAAGTAAACAAATGATGATTTCAAAACTGCAAGCGCCTTACAATGTTGGGCGCTTCGATTCATGAAGCTTTATGATTAGGCGAAAACAAGATTTTGAATCGTAATGTACAGAGCTTCATTAAAATACATGTGCTCGGCATAAAAGCTTTATACTTTAGTATGCCGAAACGAGTACACTACTATGATTAGGAGTTTAATGTGCGGAGTGCCTAAGTTTTCATTAAAGACGGCCTCAAGCTCAATAAAAATTGTTGAATTAAACGTTTGTTTAAAATAAAGATTTAAAGTTTTCGAATACAAATTTACTAATAATTGGGATTGAAATATGGGCTTATTTGTAAAAGATACTGAAATTGTATCGGGCGGCCGAAAGCTTACAACACAGAAAGGTAATTTTCGCAAAAATCCTGTGGTTGGCGTAACCCGAGTCTACATTTTCTCTGTCGAAATGCTAATTTTACCCTATTTTCCAATGGATCCTTAGGCGTCTGCAGAGGGGTCGTAGAAGGAAATGGTGGTTTTTCTTAAAATTTCACTATTCCCATTAGCAAGAGGGTGGGGCTTTAAGTGCCACACCCCCTCCGCATCCGCTGCCCAACCCCAAATCCATTGCATATATAACCGAACGTTTCCAATATTGAACAGTAAAATGTATTTATATTTAACCAAAGAAACAACGATATTGTCAAAATATACTTGAAATGAAAAATATTCACTTCTCTAAAAGTTATGAGGCCCACGTGACCCAAAGTAATTTCCAATTTCAAGTTACTTGAAAGACATTCAGTTAAATGGAGAAACACAATATGTAATACTTCGAAATAAGTAATTTGAGTGTTTGAATTATGGGATGAAATAACACAAACGGCAATAACGCAAATTTGTGTTATTTCCCAATTGAATGTGAAATAACACAAATTTGCTTTATTTAATTTCTCGTTGAGCAATAAGACCAACTTTTAAACTTAAGAATTGATTAGTAAACCAAAATAGTGCACATATGTTGGTAGTCACCCACTTACATTTGAAAAAAAGAAGTACATGAACAAGTTAAATCGCCGGATTTGTAAGTATACAAATTTGAAAGTGCCCAGCGTCGCGGCAGTCCGCGCTCGCGTCCCCCGCCCCCTCCCCTTCTTCCGAAATTATGCATTGCTGTCATTATATCCGTTTAGAAAAAATAATAATAATAAAATGGCATTAGTTCACTGCTGAAACTGCTTTTTAATGTCCAAGTAATGAGAATTATTGCATATGGTGTTAAGAGCATGCACCCCACCCATGGTGGAATTATAGCAGGTGAAGTAATATTAGAGTGAGAAGAAATATTTTACACTGCCTTTTTTGAAAACATGCCTATCAAATGTGACTGTAAGACAGCCGAATGTCAGAAAATAAAGCGAGAAAGCTGTTTTATTACTTCTCCTGTTTATTGCGCCATTCCCCACCTGCTTGTACCGAGTATTCGTTAGAATTTAGAAGTCTGAGAGTAGGTAAAATTTTACATATTTTTATACCTTTCATGAGCATGAAATGGTATTATAACTTTGGTCCGATGTTTGTAAGTACCAGAATAAGAAGAGATAGGCCCATTAAAATGTATACTTAAATGATCTGAACGGTGAGCTGAGTCGATTTAGCCATGTCCGTCTGTCCGTCTGTCTGTCTGTCTGTCGGTCCGTCTGTTTGTATGTAATCTAGTCTCTCAGTTTTCTAGATATCCGGATCAAATTTGGTAGGTGGGTGTATTTTTATAATGTATTAATCATTTGTCGGAACCGGAAGAATCGGACCACTATAACATATAGCTCCCATACAACTGATTGTTCAGATATGAGATTTTTCGTTATAACTTCTCCATTTATGCAGCTGGGAACATGGCATTCCGCAATATTTCCATCCATTATCAAAAACATGCTTACAGTGAAAATGGCGAAGATCGGGTCGCTATAACCTATAGCCTTCATACAACCGATTGTTCAGATTCGAGATTCTTTGTTATAACTTCTCCATTTATGCAGCTAGGAACATGAAATTTTGTATTACTTCTACCTATTATCAACAGAAAACTTAGAGTAAAAATTGGAAAGATCGGGTCACTATAACCTATAGCTCTCATACAACTAATTGTTCAGATATAAGATTTTTCGTTATAACTCCTCCATTTATGTAGCTCGATACTGCTGCACTGTTGTCACTTATTATCAAAAGAATACTTTCAGTGAAAATGGCGAAGATCGGGTCGCTACAACCTATATCCACCATACAACTGATTGTTCAGATATGAGATTTTTTGCCATAACTTATTCATTTATACAGCTAGAAATATCAAAATTCGTACCGTTTTCACTCATTACTAACAGAATACTTGCAGTGAAAATAACAAAGATCGGGTCACTATAACATATATCTCCCATACAACTGATTGTTCAGTTATGAGAATTTTCGTTATAACTCCTCCATTTATGCACCTAGGAACATGAAATGTTGCAATACTTCCGCCCATTAACAACAGAATATACAGTAAAAATAACAAAGATCGGGTCACTTTTACATATAGCTCCCATACAACTCATTGTTCAGATATGGGCATTCCCATGGTGGCGCACGTGACAGTCGTACGATTTCAATGTGATACAAAAAAGGAATACCATTTGTTTTCTTTAACTTTTTTGGGCCATTGTAAATTAAATCAATCGAACTGCTTGGTCCTGAAATATAAGCATTTAAAGAGAGGTTCGTTACGTGACAAAAAATGGAAGTTGATTTTTTCTTTTCTTGCAAAATCGCAAAACTCTGCGAATTGTGGATGGCTATTTTGATGAAACTTATTTTGATATGATTTGGAGCAATTCTAGTTGTTTTTAGAGTTTTTTGAATTAATGCAAATTGTTTCAATTCTCTTTTACAACCCCAAGTGTGAAACGTGACGTGACATAAATTCCCATCGTTATATTTTTGTTAATATTGCTTTTAAATGAATTTGAACGCAAATAAAACATGTATTTTATGTAGAATATACTTTATATTTTGACTTCAGCACAAATTCAGGGTAAATTTATTAGAAATCTATGATTTATTATGTTTCAACCACATGCGCCAAATTCGAACCAAATCGGACCATAAATACGGTTTTTCAAAATATCTCGACCTTGGCACCACCTAGAAAGACCAATTTATGCAAACATTATTATTCTTACATAGCCAGTATATATTTTAAAAAGCAGACAAATCGGCCCGTAAATACGTTAGATATAAAACTTTTATTTTTTTTGTCGTGGTGGACCTTCCGCTGGAAACACCCATATGCGATTTTTTGTTATAACTACTCCATCTATGTAGCTCGAAACATGAAATTTGGCCCTATTTTCACTCATTATCAACAGAAAGTTTACAATAAAATTAACAAAGATCGGGTCACTATAACCTGTTTATTGCCCCCATACAACTGATTGTTCAGATATGGGGTTTTACTGTAAAACTCCTTTATTTGGACAGCTAAAACCGATAAATTTCGTAACCTATTTTTTAAATAATAATACAAAGTCTACCGAGAAAATCGTCAAAATCTATGCTGTATAATCATAATCTCTTGTACCACTGATTGTTCAGATAACAGTTTTTGCGATATATGTATCTCCTTTATGTAGGAAGCTAAATCCATTAAATTGTGTTACCGGTTTACGTACCGATCACACAGTAGTGAAAATCACTTAGATTGGTGCTATATGATATACCTTATACCCATACCATACCTCTGATTGTTTAGATATGATTTTTTTATATATGTATCTCCTCTATCTATGCCTGCTGTGAATATATAAATTTATTCAAATGCAGTAATCTGTTAAAGTAAAATTTTCAGATGCTCATGAAAGGTATGAAGTCTTCGGCATAGCCGAAGACAGCGCTGCTCTTACTTGTTACATCAGCACTCGTACCACATGTTCCCTTCGTCTTCGTAAATGGTGAATTATACCAGGTGAATTAATTAGAGCGAGAAAAAGATTTTGACACTGCCTTATTTGAAAAATTGCCTTTAAAATTTGACTATAAGGCAGCCGAATGACAGAAAATAAAGCGAGAAAGCTATTTTATGGCTGCATTTCTTTATTCATTCTGAACGTTTGGAATAAACTTTTTTGTTTACTTATTCTTTAGAACGTTCCTGATGATATGTAAACGTATATTTCAATGGCATTCTGTTTATTCTGGTTGTGAAATGGGTTTATCCGGAATTATAAAGAAACGCAGCCTATTACCTCACCTGTTTATTGCGCCATGGTTCCGTGCAAAGATTTTAAGGTTTTCCAGCAATGTTTTCAACATATTGGCTGCCATTAAAAAGCGTGCAGATGAAATTCATACAAAAGCGCTATATCCAATTTGTTGAGCAGTTATTAAAGACGGATCTTTTCTTTTATTTTGTTAGACCTTTCATAAGTAAAAATATTTTGTGAATATTACTTTCTTCATATGAATTATATAAAATTTTTTGTTTAATTGTATTTTTGGAATAAACAAGGTTCTTTTTCCTTCTGTCAGTTAACTGTTTGTGTTACAAATAGTATAAATATGCAATGGGAAATAAGGCAAAATGATAAAAACATCAGAAGGTAAAACCATTCTCTCAATTCGTCGGATATGATTTTTTCTGACGTTTGCCAACATTTCAAAATCATATAAAATTGATAATAAAAAATTAAATTGTTCACAATTGCTAATATTTTGAGATTAAAAATAAGAATGTGTGTGAGCTTAAGTTCGAATTTTAAAATTATATTGGTGGCAAACGTCAGACTGCCTCTCAATGATTTTACCTTGTAATGTTTTTATATGGTTTTTATCATGATCGGCCGCTGTGGTGTAGTGGTAAGCAGGGCGCGCTTCCACTCCGCAAAGCCTGGGTTCAAGCCCTGGTCAAAACAACATCGTAAAAAATATAGAAAAAAGGCTTTGATCTTAACAGCGGTCATCCCTCGGCAGGAATCGCAAACCTGCGTGTGAGTGTATTTCTGCCATGAAAAACAGCTTCTCATAAAAATACAATCGCCGTTCGGAGTCGGCGTAAAACTGTAGGTCCCTTCGCTTTGTGTGACAACATCAAGGCGAACGCCACAAATCGGAGGAGAAGCTCGGCCAAACACTAACATATGTGTAAGCGCCAATATATTTTTATTATTATTATCATGATCCTGGCGGTTCGAAGCGGTGTTACCCAATTTAAGTTCTTTGGTGGAGGGGATTTTACATAATACATTTTGGATTATAAATAAAATAAATAAAAAGGTTACATTAACCTTTACCTTTTAAAAATAATAAATACTGCAAAAGAGCTCTGATATGCGTGACGTGAGCCTTCATCTGCATGGTTCAGAAAGATGCAAGAGAATAATGTGCCCAAATTGCCTCGCCGACCACCTTTCCTTTTCTTATATCTGTCCATTATTCCAGCAAAGGAAAGAGATACTTAAAATCAAAACCTTAACCAACATGCATGAAGGAATAAAAAAATACAAAGAAAACCAAACTCCACCTCAACTAACACAAAGATTTTCCAATGCACTCAAATCTTCTCTTCAAGATGCACAGCCTAACTCTGATGTTACTCTCTCAACTAGCACACCAGTCATCTCCAAAAACCTAAACACAACTGTCAACAACAACACTAATGTCTCAACTTGTCCAATTTCAATTTCACTTAAATCATACCACAGTACATCCAGTAATAAACCTTTTTGAGTACTCCTCGGGGGTAAAATCTGATCAGGGTTGATAAGTGAGAAGGAGCATGAATTTCGCCGATTCAGAGTTGCATACAAATTTACTGTGGTATGAAAGGGAGCAACAACCGTCCTATAGCAGAGTGGCACAGGTAATTTTGTAAACAAACACTTTTCTTATAATTATAACAGATAATTGCTATCTTTTTTGCAATATTCCGATATCCAGCGTGTAGTCAGAGGCAGTGGCATGTGAGCCCCACTAAAATCTACTCATCATGTTGTAGCAGCTCCGGGTAATGGACCATTGAATGTGCTGGCTGAATTTATGACCACCATAACCTTTGGAGTCTCCAAGCAAATGCGTGTCCCGAGTTTATACGGTAGTCATTCATAGCAATTACAATTGGTGGAAAACTGCGAAAAAGTTTATTACTTTATATACTGTGAATCATACCTTCTCCATCCTCTATCGTTTGAACCTTGATCCAAAAACTCAACAACAATTCTTTCATTGACACCCGCGAAAATCTTGTAGCTCAAATTGAAACCGATCACGCAATTATTGAGCCTAATCAAAAACAAATAAGAGAATAAGTTGCTAGAGGCTGTACTTCAACTGTTGTTACTCAGTTTAGCTGACTACTCATTCTAGTTGACGGTATAGTCTTTGCACTCTTTTTTAACTTCTTTTTATGATCTCATTATAATGTTTACAATTTGGCAGTGGAACATGAATGGCTTTATAAATAACTTCAACTACCTTCAACTTTTAATTAACTCCCCAGTCGGAAAAGTAGTAATGCATTAATTGCTTGATAAATAATATAATCAATTTATTATGAGTTCTCGATAATATTACTGCTAACTATGTAATCAGCGTTTTAATGTATTCAAAAAGTTCCAAAAATTTCATATTAAAACACGTTCATTTCTCGATACTAGGTAATGCAAAATTGAATGACCCACCTTTCTTAGGACATCGCCCTGGGGGGAAAAAATGCCTGGTGCTCCGCCGGCTCTGTTGCCGCCCAACGCTGGTAGCCAGCAATCCGCCAAAAATAATAAGAATTTAAAATTAATACGTCCTCTCGTTTTAAAATTCGCGTAAAGAGTGACGCTAATATATTTTTCGAGTTCAATCTTAAACCTAGCTGCTATTGTTCAATACAACAGAGTTGCATTTTCAATATCGTAAATTTATATTTCTTATAGGGTGGATTCATATTAGGTAATTTTGTAGGGTTGCAAATTTGTATGCTTGATCGCATTACATCACCCTCCTTGGGAAAAGAAGAATTTGGCAAGGTGATCAATTTAGCCATATTCTTCTTACCCCTAACGGATACTAAACAAACTAAATTGTTTTAAAGGAACGAATTTGAAAGTGCGTAAGGAGTATTCCTTCCCGTTACATCCGTTCGTTCACAACAATTTAGTTATGCAACATTTTAATTAAAATCCAGTGTATATACTTAGTTATTACTACTAAATTTAATTATTAATAAGTATATATTAAATTTACATGTGTATAGCTTATGTTGTATGATAAATAACTGCAGCTCATAAGTATATTTCATAAAATGTTAACAACTACATATTATTTCACTATGTCAAAATGGAAATAAATTTTTTGTTATAAATACATTTCAAAATTATTTTCTTATAGAAAACTTTAGTTTAAAAAATTTTCAGTTCAGATTTTAATACTTACAAAAAATCGATGTGTGTTTTACTTAGTTAGCATTTGGTTTTGCTCATATGTATAAAAGACTTATCCATGTACGGGTGTCCCAGAAGTAACGTGCCAAACTTTAGGGGAAGGTAGGTGGGGGGGGTGAGCTCACTGATAAACAAAAAATTTTCAGATAAAGTGTCACCGTTTTTGAAATATTTACATTTTTTCGATTTAAAAAAAATCGTGCCTTTTCATGTGTTTTCTTTAACTGCAACTACAAACCAGGCAATACTTAGTAAATTTTTTATGTAAAATGCTTCCAGATAGTTGCCTCTCCATACTCAAATGCAATGTAGTTAAAATATATTAAGGAACCATCATACAATTAGGACTATTTTGGGATTTTTAATATTTGATATTTTCTTCCTCAACTTTGACTATCTCTGGTGAAAAAAAAAATGTACTGAGCTATAACTTTACATTACATAAAAAAAATGCTAATTTAATAAAGATTTCAAAAAGGTGCCACTCTTACTGTTTCGAATTTAAAAAAAAAGTTATAGCCGCTTTTGTGGGTAAAGGACTGAGACACGCTAGAATATATTTAATAGATTTAAATTGAATTTGCTCTTGTTACCGTCAAATGACATGCTAAATAGTACAAAGGTACATAATTACTTGCTTCTGGCATTATTTTATGTTACTTACCGGAATTCGGACTAGAGTCTATAACAAGGGCTATATCTATCAATATTTTGTGTGAAGGATGGGCTCACGTGAAATAAGATATACATGAGCTGTTTGAAGAAAAATTTATTCATTTATTGATAAAATATGCTCAAATTGTCGACCTTCTACTCTAATACAAGCTCGGCACCTTTTAAGAAAAGACGCTTTTAGAGATCTTAAACTCAATTGGGCTATCTCAGCAGCATCTCCATTTATTTGTTCTTCGTTTTGAATTGTTTTTGAATAAATTTTGTCCTTAAGACAGCCCCAGTAGAAAAAATCTAATGGATTCAGGTCTGGGGATCGAGCGGGCCACGTGATTGGCCCGTATCGTCCAATCCATCGGCGAGGATAAGTTTCGTCTAAATGAGCTCTTACTTCACGCCCGTAGTGAGCAGGGCACCCGTCATTTTGCAGCCATAGTCTTCGCCGCAGGTTTAAGGGTACATCTTCCAAAAGAGTTGGAAGCCGTTCCTGAAGGAACTCTAAATAACTGTGAGAGTTGAGCGTTGGCGGCAGTTCAACAAGTCCCAATATCTGACAATTAAAAATACCGCACCATAAATTTATTTTGTACCGGTACTGCGAACGATCTTCTCTCATTTCGTGAGGATTGTCTATCTGCCAACTGTGAAGGTTATGTAAATTAAAATAACCATCACGTTTGCATGATGATTCATCGCTCCAAATTATTTTATTAAAAAAGTTGTGGTCTGATTCATGCATTCGCAACATTTCACGGCAAAATCTAACCCTCGACAGGTAATCTCTTTCTTGTAGAGCCTGAACACGTTGAATGTGGTAGGGATGAAATCGATGGTCTTTTAAAGCTTTCTGAACTGTAGCTTTTGGTATTCCAGTCGGTCTTTCCATCATTCTCACTGAAGTTGATGGACCTAGTTCCACTTCCTCTAACACAGCTTCAACATCTACCGGTGCAGGACGTCCTGTTTCGCCGCCACGCCTTCAAGGTATGCGGCCTTAAATAAGTGAAAAATGATAGTTAACTAGCAAGCAAACAAGAAAGGTTTAAAAATCATTTACCTTCGTTAATTTCTCTATGGGTCCGGGCGAATACTTCACGACCCGGATGGCGACGATTGGCTTATCGCTCTGCATAGAGTCTTTGAGCAGCTCTGGCATTACAGCAAGCTTCACCGTAAATTAGGGGAATATCCTCATATTCATGCGACGTATACTGCGTGTTCTCTGTCATAATATTAATCACCCTCATTGCGAGAGTGGTGTCGTATGCAAGTCGTTTTTCGAGAGTCGAATCGTATCGCAAATTACACGTCATTGCCTAAAAGTTCCATTCGACTAGTGTATTAAAACGGAAAAACTTGGCAGCACTGTATAGTTTTCGACGATTTTCGTCATTTACTTATTTCAGCACGACAGTAAACAATGCCAATTTTTGCGAGTCGTACAATTTAGCCTAATTTACGACTTACGCAATGAGGCTGAATAACACAATGTTCGAAGGGTCCAATTTCACAAAATTCACTTTCACTAATTCCGGTAAGTAACACAAAATAATGTCAGGAGCAGGTAATAATGCACCTTTGTACTATATTGCATGTCATTTGACGGTAACAAAGCAAATTCAATTTAAATCTATTAAATACATTCTAGCGTGTCTCCTTTACCCACAAAAGCGGCTATAACTTTTTTTTATATTCGAAACAGTAAGAGTGGCACCTTTCTGAAATCTTTATTAAATTAGCAATTTTTTATGTATGTAAAGTAATAGCTCAGTACATTTTTTTTTCATCAGAGATAGTTAAAGTTGAGGAAGAATATATCAAATATTAAAAATCCCAAAATAGTCCTAATTTTATGATGGTTCCTTAATATATTTTAACTACATTGCATTTGAGTATGAGAGGCAACTATCTGGAAGCATTTTACATAAAAAATTTACTAAGTATTGCCCGGTTTGTAGTTGCAGTTAAAGAAAATACATGAAAAGGCACGCATTTTATTAAATTCAAAAAAATGTAAATATTTCAATAACGGTGACACTTTATCTGAAAATTTTTTGTTTATCAGTGAGCTCACCCCCCCCACCTACCTTCCCCTAAAGTTTGGCACGTTACTTCTGGGACACCCTGTATGTACGTATGTGTACAACTTTTTGAACATTTTGTTTGTATATAATTCAAAATTTGATTCTAAACATTTTAATGCAATAAAAAGTTTTAAATTATTTACTTTACGTATTCTGGTTATGTGTACTGTTTTTTCTTTTTTTTTCAGATTTTGTCGAAAATTGTTACGTTGACTCCGTCAATATTTGTTATAACGTATGGACCTTCATATATGTTTGTATGTTTACCGCGTGGTTCCTTTTGAACTATCATTTAAATTAACTATTAACGGACGCGCGGTCTTGTTATATACCGTTTGGTTTCGAATTTTATGTTTGTTAATAAGTTCTTTTGCAAGCGCATTTTTGCATTCTATATTTGATTTCTTTCGAATAATTATCAATGTTATATATCGGATGAATTTTTACATTTTGTAATTCGGTTGGCAAAATTGCTTTTCTACGGAATACTAATTCAAATGGTGAAAGTTTGTTATCAAATACAGAACTTGTTGTTGTATTGTGCAAAAATGTGAAATATTTCAAATTAATGTCGCAATCGGACAAAGTTTCATTTAAATACGCGCGTAAATATTCATTAAAGACACGGTGGTTTCGTTCAATAGTACCAACGGTTTCATGGTGATGTGCTGTCGAGAAATTGTGCTGGATTTTTAAAAGTTCATTTTTGAACTCAGTGCCCAAATGGGATTTTATAGTGTTCATAATGCCGTATGTTAAAACAAAGCTTTCAAAAATTGCAGAAGCTACTGTTTTTGCGCTTTTATCCGGTGTGGCTATTGTTACTAAATATTTGCTTAAGTCGCATATAATGTTTACTGCGAACCTAGTGCCATTAATGGACTCAGCCAAGGGTCGTATTGTGTCTATAACTACAACATCGAAGGGTTTGAATGGCGTTGGGGTTAGTACTAAATTTCCTTTAGTTTTAGGTTTTACTTTATTTAATAAACATTTCTCACAGCTTTTTACGAATTTAGCAATATCGCGTGTCATATTTTTCCAATAGTATTTTGTAGGTAATTTTGCATATTTTTTTTTGTTTCCGCAATGTCCGCCTGATATCGGGTCGTTATGGTAAATTGTCATGAGTTTAAGTTTCTTGTCGTCTTCAGTTAATGTTTCCACAGGGGCTGTTAGTATAATTTGTAAAGATTTTAAAACTTTGTTTCCACTAATTTTTAAGTCTGTAATCGAAAATTGTTGAAAGAGTGAATCATTTTTTGCCATTCAATTTCTTTAATGTTGTGATTGCCGGCTTGGTTTTGAAGCCTCAAAAGTAGCTCATCTAAGTTCGATATTTTTTTAACAATCTCAAAATTAATTAACTCGAGTGTTCGATGTTTTAAATGCGCATATATTTTAATACTTGAAATTTCATAGTTTTTATCGTAAGTAATTTTGGTTTTTATCCGTGGAACTTTTTTTGAAAAATTGTAAGAAAATTTGTCGTAAACTTGTACTGTGGAGTTATTTGTGTGATTTTCTTCGTACTGTGGTTGCATTTCTAAGTTTTGTTTTGTCATCGATCTTGTTTTTACTGCTAAAATATGTTTTGTTGTGTCTTTAAGTTCGTCAATTGTGATTCGTGATAGTGCATCCGCACCAACGTTTGTTTTGCCTTTTACATATTGTATTGTAAAATTGTATTCCGAAAGTTTTAGTCTTATTCGCGAGAGTTTTGAGGACGTGTCTTTCATATTAAAAAGGAAAACTAATGGTCGGTGATCAGATTTTACAGTCAAGTGTGTGCCATAAACGTATGGTCGAAGTTGCTTGATTGCGAAATATATTGCTAGAAGTTGAAGTTCGATAGTTGCCTTTTTTTGTTCTGCTTTATTGAAAGCCATAGAAGCAAAACAAATTGGTAAGTCGTTGCCGTTGTGGTTTTGGCTTATAATTGAACCGCATCCGGTTTTAGATGCGTCGACTGTAGTTATGAATTCTTTGCTAAAGTCAGGATACTGTAAAAGTTTAGGAGACATCAAAGAAGATTTAAGTGTTTTAAAAGCTTGCTCACAGTAGTTATCCTATTTAAATTCTACATTTTTTCTGCTCAAACGATTTAAGGGTGCTGCCAGAAGCAAAGTCAGGTATAAACCGTCTATAATAGTTCGCAAACGCCACGAATCTTCGGACTGCGTCTTTATCGCATGGCTTTGTGTACTTTTTAATGGCTTCTATTTTTGTATCATCTGGCAGTAGACCTCTTGCTGAGCACTTGTGTCCTAAGAAAGTTACCTCAGATCGTAGAAAATTACATTTATTTGGGTTAAGTCGCAAGTTGAATTTTCTGCAAGTTTCGAACACTTTTTCTAGATTTTTAAAATGGTGTGCCTCACTGCATCCAATAACTATTACACCATCGACATACATAAAAGCTTGATTAGGTGAAATACCGGAAAATGCTATAGACATCATTCTTGGAAACGAGTTAGGTGCTACATTAAGACCAAAAGGCAAGAACTTCCAACGGAAAGCTCCGCGATCAGTGCTAAAAGATGTAATATCTCTAGAATTTTTATGTAAAGGAATTTGGTGAAAACCAGAATACATATCCAGAATCGAAAAATATTTTGCTCTTCCAAGGTTATCTAAAATGTCGTCTATACGTGCTAACGGTAATTTGTCTGCAATTAGTTTTTGGTTTACTGCTCTAAAGTCTACGCACATACGGTATGATTTTTGGCCTGTTGGATCTGTTTTCGGCACTAAAATTAAAGGACTGTTGTAGTTGGAGTAGCTTTCCTCGATCGATTGTTTCGCAATAAATTATCGACTTGTTTCTTTATTTCTTCGCGTTGTGAATATGGCAATCTGTAGTTTTTTATGTAAACTGGTGTTTTGTCTGTCAGTCTCAATTTTTGTTCGTAAAAGTTGTTCAGAGTCATAAGGTCGGATTTTAAGGCAAATATGTCTGAATATTTTGAGCAAAGATCAAGCTATTTATTTTTAGCATGATTGGGTACTTGTCTTTCTAAAATCGATTTGAGTTCTTCTATGCGTTTCGGATTAGATGACGTTTATAAACGTTGAAGTTTGTTATGTCTTCGGTTTGTATATTGAAATTTCTTACCTATTTTACTTCGTCAGTAGTGTTTATTAGTTTTAGTATCGGGTTTACCGTGTCAACGATACATTTCGCTGTAAAAACACCACTACAAACTTCCTGAGCGTCTACAAAAAACAGGGTTTTTGGATTTACCAAAATTAAATAACCGAAAAACTTCGCATCTAGGTGGATTTACTAAGGTGTCGGTAGTAGTACCGTGCAAAATTGAAACGCTGATCCTTTCTGTCCCCAAACCAATGGTTATGCTATCGTTTGCATAGTTGATTATACATTTGTTTATTTTTAAAAAGGCTTTTCCGAGTATGCCGTCCGAATGAATGTTAAAGCTGTCATTTACAACGTGAAGAGTGTGGGGAATGAAAATGTCTGATACTACCAAATTTGTATTTATTGTGCCCAAGGTTTGGACCGTTTCTGATATTACGCCCGTGATATTAATAATGTTATTGCCGTTTATTGTGGATTTAGTTGTTAGGCTTGAAAATTGTATAAGCGAAATGTCTGCTTGAGAGTCTACTAAAGAGTGCATTGTTTGTGAGAATCACTACAATTTATTTCAATGAAATCGGAATAGTTGAGATTTAGGCCGTAAATGGATTTTTCGTCTGTAAAAGTCGTTAGTTGTTCAAGTCTAGCTCCCCCAGTGTTCGCGCCTGAGGGGCCTCGGCGTTTGAAGTCCGAACATTGGCAGCATTTCGTGTATTTAAACGCGTATGATTGTTATTTCTTCTGCTTGAAGCCTGACTGTTGTTACTATTATTGTAGGTATTTCGTCTATTACTGAAACTATTATTCCTATTCTGATTGTTGTTTCGATTGCTAGTATTGGCGCTGTGCCTATTTGAATTGCCGTTAAACCTGAAATTGTTATTGTGATATCTGTAATTATTGCTGCCTCTAAAAGCTCCTCGAAAATTAGTTGTTCGTATGGAACGTAACCTAAAAGCCAACACCTGCCGCTCTTTTACTATATTGTCGTGCTCCACAATCATCTTCGCTACAACATCTTTCGAGTCGCTGAAGGTTGACGATGCTAGTATCGACTTTTCCATATCTGAACGGCTGTTGAGCCTACAAACGTTTATTGTTTGCTCGACTGCCATCTCGTGAGCTTTCGCTTGTGTCATCCCTTCAATAATAAGCGTACGCTCCAGAGCATCTGCGAGCTCCTCTACCTGTTTCGAAAAATCTGAATAATTGTTATGCACTTTCAAAGCTGCAATTTTACCAGCGACAACTTTCGAGTTATCTGGTTTTATTTTATTTGACAACGCTTCTTTAATTTGACTAACTGAGATTATTTGCGTTGGTATGGACTCGCGAGCTTTACCTTCAAGTTTGGATTTCAAAAATGCAATAAATGTTATAGTGAGGCTTTCGTCTGACAATTCTTCAATAAGGGTAATTTTATCAATAAAAGAGGCAAGTGATAGCGGGTCACCACTATAATTTTCTCTTATAATCGAGGCGCATAAGCTTATAAATGATTTCTTTTGCTCAGGCGTTGCCATTTTCGCGTTGTTATTTTGAAAGAAGTTAATATTTGGCGAGCTAGTGGTTACGTAAGGAGGGTCGTCGAATCCCAAAAAATTTTCGAGGAAAGGCAAGGAACGACTCTTTTTAATACTATTAACGTTGAACGTGCGTTAGCAAATTCTTCGTCGGAATCTGCGTCCGAACACAAAACGTTTTCTGTAATTAATTCGTCAAAATCTTCTGGTACTTTTATTTTGCAACCAATTTTACAAAAACACTTAAGTAGCTTTTCTCTACATCGCGATAAACTTTCAATTAATGACTTTGGCTTAACCCTTTGTTTGAAATGCGAATTGACTAGTATTAAAATGTTGTTATAACTTTTTATTAAAGATTCTTTATATTCCTCTAGCTTGCCCTCTTTTGTTGAGATAGGACGACTTTGTAACACACGTTTTGACACTTTTGCAAAATCAGTACGCAAATATATAAACGCAGTATCAAAATCTGGCATTTGACAAAGCCGGCATAGATGTTTAAAAAAGTTGATTTATTTAAATTATTGCAAAAAGATGTTGGATTTTGTTCGCAATTATAGGCACAGTAAAATTTTCACAAATGGCATTCAATCGGAATTAATTTTGGTTTTTGAAAAACAAAGTTGTAAATGTGGCAATCTGATAGCACGGCCTGGTTTATAAGAAAAATATGTATCGATGATTTTGATTTTATATAAAATTAAAAAAGGTTTCCAGCACTCACTCGGCGAAGCACAGTAGAAAAAGAATGTTTGTTTGATAATATCAAAATTTTGAATTACATAAATGTTTTGGAAAAGTTTCCGTTAACCACTTTGCAAGGAACTGTTTACTAAAAATTTTAAATTGTAACTTAATTTTAAGAAAAGTTGCGTGGCAACATTTTCGATGTAAAAAATTCTAAAAAACCGCATAAATAAATCCAGTGAAGCAATATTGAGCAAAAAAAGACATTTATTTCTTCACTTCAACACTTATTATTCCACGTAAAACTGAACATTAATGAAATAAATAAATTGTATCTGTATTTTAACCAAAAACAAAGAAATACCACAATAAATACATGAATTATGTAAGAATATAAAGGAAAATTATTAATCAGAAGCACTGTCTCTTACACACTCAAAAAAGTAATAAAAACTCTCAAAAAAGCAAAATCGCTACAGCGAAAAAAACCGCATAAATTCAAATCCGCATAAAAAGAGACCTAAGTGTATATGATAAAGTATATATTTTGACAATTTTAATTATATAACTGCATGAAAGGAAGTATATATGTAAGTATAAGGATAAACTTTTTTTTTGTATTCAAATATTAGTACATGGTAAAATCTAAAGTATATATGTATGTACGCTCATACCATCAGGTCCCTCGAAGTCACCTTCCTGCGTACCGCTGCTCGTATTGCTTGCCATGTATATGTAGCTGTGTTGCCATGTGAATATGTGTTGTCCTTAGGGTTCGAAATTTCAGACTTTGGTATCGATACTGAGTACTCATTCTGGCATCGAGCTCATGGTATCGATACTCTAAAAGTAACAGGGAAAATGTATCGATACTACTCAGTATCCGATTCATTAAAATACGTTTTTTGGGATACTAAAATTATTTTGTTCTTCAATCGTATATCTATATATATTTCCTGAAATTAAAACAATATACATTTAAAATATTTAATTTTTATTTCATTGCAGAACTTACTTCCACGTTAGAAGTAATTTAAACGTTAAATGTACATACATAAATACACACATATTTACTTTCACGAATTTTAAATTTTATTAAGAATTTCTGGAAACTTTGTGGGTATGCATTTTTGTAGCCTATTCAATTTTGTATAATATTGTGCAAGTTTTAATTAAAAGTCAACGGTAGTAGGCTACACGGAAAGTTGAATAGGTTACAAAACTGCATACTTTAAAGGTCTCTAAAAATTCTGTATTTTCGTGAACTTTAAAGTAAAGTTTAAAGTAAAGTTTTATAGCCTTATTCATAAAAATAAAAAAGGATAATAAACTGAAAAATGTATGAAAGTGTCATTTTACTTAAGTTCTTTAAGCCTACTTCAAACTTAAACTTATTTGGTTTATGTTATGTAACAGACTACACGAAATTTCAGTTTATTTTAAGTGATGGACAAAATTGAATGATAGTAATCCATATAAGCAAAGAAAATTGGGTTGCCAATGGAAGACAAAATTTAAAAAGTGTGTTTTTTAAAAAGTATTCGATACTACGAGTACTTTGGAAAGTATAGAGTAAAATCACCAAATAAGGTATCGAGTATTAAAGAACTCATTTTTATACCCTCAGTATCGATACTTACTCAATATCGGTAGTATCGTTCGAACCCTAGTTGTCCTAGTTCTAGCTGTTGTTGTTCGTTTTCACGCTGCTATCGCACCCTGCTCAGCGATATTTATATTTGTGTTGTTGTTCGTTTTATGTGTGAGTTTCTAGGTGGCGTGGTGTTAACGCCGTTATAACGGGTTGCGCTGGTCTACCGGTTTGCGTCGGTGGTACGGCACGGAACGCGTGGCGTAGTTGCGACGCCGTTATGTCTTGCTTAAGGCTGGTGTTACAGCACGGTCACAATTTACTAGTACTTCAATAATTTATTCATGTATTTTAAATTTTCATTTTTGTATGCCATTTATTGTTTTTCCCACTCATGTGCTTACCAACCACTTTTTTTTAGGTTTAATAGTTTCACGAATTCGGTACCACCGCTTAATTTTTTTTTTTTTTTTTTTTAATTTGTCCGTTTTCTACCGTTACTGTAAAGTTTGTTTTTTTCTCAAATTTGGTACGACCGTTTTTTTTTGTATTTTTAATATTTTTATATTTGTCTGTAATTTTTTGGTTTTTTTTTGGTAATAATTTAATTAACTATCACCGCCACCACATTTTTTTGATATGAGTTAATTTTCATTAGTATCTTATGGTTTTTCACATAAGTATGAGCGTATACATATTAGAGTGGTCCAAAAAAATTAAGTTAGAATTTTAATGCCGGCACCCCCTAGGATTGTTCTATATCGAAAAAAATATACCCCTATTTTTTTATTTTGAAATCAAAAAATATTTAGGGGGTGCTCAAAGCGCTCAAAGTTTTCCATGTATTTTATATGGAGAAAAAACCATTTTTCGTAGAAATGGTATAAAACTCTTAAAAATCAATATTTTTCAATCGGAAAACTGTGGTTCTCTTCAGGAGACTTCCAGTATTAATATCTAATTGTTTATTTAGCTATTTTTTATGATTAAAGATTTTTCCATTGCATTTTCAAGGGGTTTTGGAGGACCTATAAAATATAGTTACTATGAAAAAATGGTTAAAGAGACAATTGCGTATTATTACTGGTAATCTTCTGAAGATAAGAAAAGTTTTCCGATCGAAAACTGTTGATTTTCAAGAATTCTACACTATTTCCACGAAAAGTGGTTTTTCCCCCATATAAAATACATGGAAAGCTTTGAGCACTCCCTATTTTTTTTTTTTTTTAAATAAAAAAATAAGGGTATATTTTTTTCGATATAGAACAATCCTAGGGGGTGCCGGCATTAAAAATCCGACCTTATTTTTTTACATACATTTTTGGACCACTTTAATACATATGTATACTTCTTAAGCTTTTGCTTTTGTAATTCTCTTTTGTTTTTTAATTGTTTTTGAAAGTTGTTTGTTTTTTTTGAAATTCCTTAAGTGTTTTTTTTTGTATTAATTTGTCGTAACCACCACCAAAAATCTAATTAAATTCAATTCTTATTTTCGATTTATGTGTTTCTACACATTTTTAATTTAAATACTTTATTTTTAATTATTTTTTTTTTATTGTTGGGCTTTGCCCGTGGCAGGCCATTGTCTCGGTCGCCATGTCGAAGTGGTAAATTCCACTTCGTTAAATTAACAGGCGTACCTGTTACCGGCCAGCGCTGGTAGCCAGCAATCCGCCAAAAATATTAAGAATTTAGAATGAATACGTGTTCTCGTTTTAAAATGCGCGTAAAGAGTGACGCTAATTTATTTTTCAACTTCAATCTTAAACCTAGCTGCTATTGTTCAATACAACAGAGTTGATTTTCAATATCGTAAATTTGTATTTTTAATAGGGTAATTTTGTAGGGTTGCAAATTTGTATTCTTGATCGCATTACAGTAGTTAATAAACAAAAAAGTTAATAAATTTACAATGGAAAACAATAACAAAGGTTTCTGCTTTTGAACTGAATAAAAAAAAATTGTGAAATATCTGTATGGTGCGGTGTCTCGTTAATAACTTTTTTATCGTAAAAAAGTATTTGCCTGAGTTTTGTGGAGTAAAAGTTGTATGTATTGTTCACGATTTTTTTTTTTAGGTGAAAGTTGAGAATCTGCTCTTTAAAATCATGTGCGTGGGCTTTGCTAGAGGGCGATCGTAAAACTAACGAAGCTTATTCACTCAAAATTGATATTTACAATGATTTTTAAGCAAAAAATAAGAATATTATAAATTTTTTGAAAATGGGCGTAGCCACGCCCACTTATGATTACACATGCATATCTTGGTAACCGCTTCACCAATTTCTACCAAACTGGGCGCAATTGTTCGTCTTGGTAAAGTATACCAAACGGCGGAGAATTTTTAAAATCGGAAAATAACCACGCCCACGTCCCGTATAACAGTAATTTGGAGAAATACGAAATCTTCGATAAATCGGTAAATACTGAAGCTACTGTATTCAAAATTGAAGCTTGCAATAATTCTTTAGCAACAAATACGCTTAAAATAAAATTTTTGAAAATGGGCGTGACCCCACCCACTTATGACCACATATGTGTATCTCGGTATCCTTTGGATCAATTTGTACCAAACTCGGCACGATTATTGTGCATCCCATAAAGGCAAAACATTGAAAATTATTGAAATGGCGCTAAAATTACGCCCACTTTTTATATAACGGTAAATTTCAGAAATGCTTAAAACTTTACTATATCAAAATTTAAGCACGCTAATTTACTCAAATTCGATACTCACAACAATCCCTTGAAAAGAAGTAACATTATTATGGAATTTTGGAAAATTGGCGTTATACCGCCCACTTGTAACTATATAGCTTTATCTGATGTATTGTGGAACGATTTTCCGTCATCCCTTGTCAAATTTGGTTGGAGACAAACCGGTTTCGGCGTTATGCCATCTTCAGTGTAACTTTTCGTTCTGAATAGTTCGTGTTTCCTTCCGGTTTTTATGTATTCGTGTTACTATCTGTTTTAACTGTCATTAGGTCATGCATACCCATCTAAGTGCGATCGCTTTTGTTTCATTATCTCACAGGTAGGTGCTTTTTGGTTGCTTGTATTCGCAGGCGGGCAGAAATACGTTATTTTTATTTTCTTGGTTTTCGTGATTGCGTCGGTTTATGTTCCGTTATTGAGCAGGTATTAGGTTTATTGATTGATTTAGATCAGAGTAGGTCCTCAGTCGTGTACATGCACTGCCAAATTGGCTATCTGTCCGTTTTATATGTAATCGGTATGCATCAACAATCAACATAAAAATCTACAAAAGCACTCTGAGTTGCATGCACATTGGCTTTTATTTTCATAAAACATCTAACAATGTTTAGAAGAATTTGTGATGTTGTGTTTAAGAACTTTCCTCAGTATTTCAGCCTCCTGCCTATTGATATGGACCGCTGTCAAATTTACAAAATTTGAATGGAATTGCGGTTATGCTTGTTTTTGGTTCTTTGCGCCCTTTTGTTTTCTACTGAGGTCCTCAAGTTTCTTGTTCAATTTTCTATACTTCTGCCCCATGACTTTCTTGTGATGTTTTCCTCCATTTCATCTAATATCTGCATCAGTGTACTGGTGGTGTGCCCACTCTCTCTTTAGGTGTAGGCTTCTAATTTCGTGGCGAAGAAAGCTGTTTTCTGCTCTTTTTTTGTTTGATTTTACTTTTATTTTCGCGAATTTCGGTATAATATTGAATTCTAAACATTGCTTGTTGAACCAGATGTTAGCTTTAGTAATATGTACTTTCAGTATCCGTTTTTGGTATATTGTCAAAAGCGTATTTGTCCTTAATGATGTGCCTGACCGGCATGAAAAAATTTTAATGCACTAAAATGTTTAATACTTTAGCTCATTTCCATTATTAAAAACCATTAAATTTTTTTTCTAGTGAAATATAAATAACCTCTTTTGGAAAAATTCTTCAAAACATTGTTAGATGTTTTATGAAAATAAAAGCCAATGTGCATGCAACTCAGAGTGCTTTTGTAGATTTTTATGTTGATTCTTGATGCATACCGATTACATATAAAACGGACAGATAGCCAATTTGGCAGCGCATGTACACCACTGAGGACCTACTCTGATCTAAATCAATCAATAAACCTAATACCTGCTAAATAACGAAACATAAACCGACGCAATCACGAAAACCAAGAAAATAAAAATAATACCTGTCAGATAATGAAACAAAAGCGGTCGCCCTTAGATGGGTATGCATGACCTAATGACAGTTAAAAAAGATAGTAACACGAATACATAAAAAACGGAAGGAAAGACAAACTATTCAAATAGAAAAATGACCTTGAAGATGGTACAACGCCGAAACCGGTTTGTCTCCAAACCAAATTTGACAAGGGATGACGGAAAATCGTTCCACAATACATCATACCCTTAGCATGTCGGAAACACAAACAACCAAAAAGAATATAAGTTTATCTCATTAAGTCTAACTGAATATAGTGGTGGCACTATATGTACTAAGTTTTGTTAAGATCGGTCAAGTGAGATATACGAATTTTCCTTGTCAGTGGGTGGGTCATGCCCCTTGTACAAAATTTTAAATAGCTCGTATTCCCCTTTATGCCTTGACCCCTTATACCAAATTTAGCTTTTCTAGCTTTACGGGCAGCTGAATTATATCACTCGCTGTAACCGCCTAAGCGATTTTGGCCGAGTTCAGCAAAGCAAGCCAGTCGTTTCTCGTGCCATCTGACGCCAATTGGAAACCACCTGATCTTTCCATCGTAGTGGGGGCCTCCCTCTTCCTCTGCTACCACCAGCGGGTTCCGAGTTGAATACTTTAAGAGCTGGAGCTTCGGTGTCCATTCGAACGACATGGCCAAGCCAGCGGAGACGCTGTATTTTAATTCGCTGCACTATGCCCATGTCGTTGTAAAGCTCATACAGCTCATCGTCTGCGGTACTCGCCGTCGCCAACGTGTAAAGGCCCTTAAATCATCCGCAAAATCTTTCTCTCAAACACTCCAAGAGGCGCCTCATCGGATGTTGTCATTGTCCATGCTTCTGCGCTATATACCAGCACGGGCATGATGAGTGACTTATAGAGCGTGGTTTTCGTACGTCGAGAGAGGACTTTACTCCTGAATTGCCTACTCAGTCCAAAGTAGAACTTATTGGCAAGAGTGATTCTGCGTTGGATTTCAATGTTGACATTATTATCGGTGTTAATGCTGGTTTCCAAGTAAACGAAATTCTCTCCTTTCTCGGAATTGTAACTGTCAACAGTGATGTGGGTGCCAAGGCGCGAATGTGCTGACTGTTTGTTTGATGACAGGAGATACTTCGTCTTGCCCTCGTTTACCACCAGACACATTCGCTTTGCTTCCCTATCCAACTTGGAGAAGGCAGAAGAGACTTCGCGGTTTTTGTTACAGATGATGTCGATGTCATCGGCATAAGCCAGCAATTGCACGCTCTTGTAGCAAATTGTTCCTGAGCGATTCAGTTCTGCAGCTCTTATTATCTTTTCCAACATCAGATTCAAGAAGTCACATGAAAGGAAGTCGCCATGTCTGAAACCCCATTTGGGGGGAACGGCTCGGAGAGGTCTTTCCCAATTCTGACGGAGCTGGTGATATTGCTCAAAGTCATTTTACACAGCCTTATGAGTTTTGAGCAGATGCCAAATTCAGACATAGCGGCGTCTAGGCAACTCCTTTTGGTGCTGTCAAATGCGGCTTTAAAGTCGACAAACAGATAGAGAGTGTCGATCCCTTTCTCGCGTGTCTTTTCCTAGATTTGGCGTATTGTGAATACCTGGTTTATGGTGGATTTGCCAGGTCTAAACCCACTCTGATAAGGCCCAATCAGTTCATTGACGGTGGACTTCAGTCTTTCACACAATATGCTCGATAAAACCTTGTAACCTATGCTTAGAAGGCTGATCCCGTGGTATTTGGCGCGAATGGCGGGGTCACCTTTCTTATGGATTGGGCAGAGCACACTTAAATTCCAGTCATCGGGCATGCGTTCATCTGACCATATTCTGCACAAGAGTTGATGCATTCACCTTATCAACTCCTCGCCGCCGTACTTGAATAGCTCAGCTAGCAGGCTGTCAGCTCCAGCAGCTTTGTAGTTTTTCAGCCGCGTTATTGCTATACGTACCTCGTCATAGTCAGGCGGTGGACCGTCGACTCCGTCATCATCGACTGCGGGCTCGGGTTCTTCTTCTCCACAACTTTCCGTGCTGCTACCATTTAGTACGGCGGAAAAGTGTTCCCTCCATAATTTAAGTACGCTCTGGACATCAGTTACGAGGTAGCCATTATTATTCTTACAGGAGTACGCCCCGGTCTTGAAACCTTCCGTATGACGCCTAACTCTCTGGTAAAATTTTCGGGCATTCTTCCTGTCGGCCAGAATTTCAAGCTCTTCGCACTCACGTATTTCGGCCTCCCTCCTTATTGCGGCAAATACGTCTCGCTTCCCTCCTCTGATCCCTAAAGCGGTCCCACATAGCGCGCGTTGCGCCCGATCGCAGCGTGGCCCTGTAGGCGGCAACTTTTTCTCTGCAGCTTCCTGACACTCCTCATCGTACCAGTTGTTCTTTCGGGCTCGCTGAAATCCGACTACTTCTTCGGCGGTGATACTTAATGAGCGGAAAATGTGGTTCCACTGCTCGCATATGTCGGTTTGTTGAAGAGTTCTCTCTGAGAACAGGAGTGAAAGTCGAGTAGCGAAAGCGCTGGCTGTCTGTTGTAATTGCAGCTTTTCGACTTGCATATTTAGGCGCAAATTTTTTGCTGCACAGAGGCGGGTGCGTATCTTGGCTACAGCAAGAAAGTGATCCGAGTCGATGTACGGGTCACGGAGTGTGCGTACGTCTAAAACACTTGAAGCGTGCCTTCCGTCTATCACAACATGATCGATTTGGTTTATCGTTTCTCGATCCGGAGACAGCCACGTAGCTTGATGGATCTTTTTATGTTTGAATCTAGTACTGCATACTACCATGACAGCCTCAATCCGTTGTCTGACGTTTCGTCGTGGAGGCTGAATTTTCCGACGGTGGTTCCAAAAATGCCTTCCTTGTCCACCCTGTCATTGAAGTCGCCAAGCACGATTTTGATATCGTGACGGGGGCAGCGCTCGTACGTGCGCTCCAAGTGCTCATAGAAGAAATCCTTGGATGTCTCATCCTTCTCTTCTGTCGGGGAATGGACGCAGATGAGCGAGATGTTGAAGAATTGGTCTCAACCGAGGCTTTGCCCTCCTTCTTTACTGGAAGTGGTTTTTACGTGACGGGGCCCAAACCTAGCGCACAACCCATTGCTGGGACGAGGGTAGTTTCGCAATCAAATACACATTTATATAGCAAACCGCTTGCTCCAAGCAGACACCCGCTTGCAGCCGCACCTACTGGTGAACAGACGCTGCAAACTTCAGTGAGCCCTTAAACCGAATAAGTCGGCGTGGCCCCACCGAAGCTCCCTCTCTTTCTGCTGTGACCCAAGGCTCCACTCGGATTGGTTACCGCATCTCGCACATGGGTTGCTCACGTTGCCCAGAGTGCGCGAACGAGGACGCAAGTGTCGGGATTGATTATAGCCATGCAACTGTAACTGCATACCCAGCGCAACGTGCAACCTATTGCACTCTTTTTACTGCTTCTATTTATGTGGCATACTAAGCCTACACACAAAACTTACAGTGACGAGCAGAACTGTTACATGGTGTAACACTTTTTATTTCAGCCACCGCTATATTTCCAAGTTCTAACGACTTTCATCCTTTTGTTGTATATTCTTGTTGGTACACCCCTACGCCCTCTCTCATAACGATTTGAAGTCAATACACAGCAAAAAAAAAATCAGCAGACAAAAACGTAAACTAAGGAAAATGTTATAGTTTTGCACTCCCTCTCAATTTTGCATTTTACAGTTATCTTTTACCTAGTTGGAAGTCAGATGACTTTTTTCTGTATTGTAATTTATTGAAGAAGTGATCACCAGTCAATAATATGGTTAATCGTGAACCATAAATGTAAGTAATATATTTACTGCGGAAAGGCGGTTTGCTACTTGAAAATGTTAAGACTCAGAACAAATATAGCCTAAGGTGTTCCTAAGGATAAAGGAAGTCTGTAAAAAACATTACGGTCCGATATCTTGTCAACTTAGCCGCAAGTAGCGATACAGCCACTACTACAGAAGCGCTTAAGGTATAAACTTTAATGCAAATCAATAGACAGCGTGGCGAAGAATTGCCAAATTGAGGGCAAAGGCATCATAAAAGAAGCAAAAAGCAAATTTGATCAAAATACATGTGCGAGTGTGGCAGCATTTTGCTGCATCGCACGAAAACCGGACCGTTGCCTATTGGCCTGTTAGGCCTTACAGAATGCAATAAAAAACACATTTTTAAGTTTCAATTGAAGGTTATTTGGTCTGACAAGACTAAATTAATCGCTTTCAATCAGATGGCCGGGCATGGTATTGGATCAAATACCCATATTAGCCCATGCGCATCATGTAAGGCAAACTGTGAATCACAGTGGTCGGTCAATAAGAGTTTGGGGTTGTATTTAAAAAATTTTGTTGGTCCGTTTGTACGCATTATGCGTAAGGAATAGTATCTGTTCATATTTCAACAAAATTTTCAAGATGTAGTCGAAAAAATTTTAGTTTCCGCTGAAAAATTACATAAAACACACTGCACATGTTCGCAAAGACTGGATACAAGAGCAAAAATTTACTAATTTGAAATGACCTCCACAATCCGCTTACATGAATCTCATCGAGATTTTGCAAAATTAACTAAAAGCACAGCTTACTAAGTATCCAAGTTCGTCCAATGGAGTACATGAGCTGTGAAAGCAAACTAAGGATATATGGGAGGATATATTTCCAGAATTTTTACAGAGATACAAATAAGGTATGCCAAATCGCATCCAGGAACTAAAAGAAGCAAAAGGCTACTCAAAATTGTCTTAACAGTTCTTTTTTTTCGGGAGAATTTAAAAAAAGTTCTTAAAAATATATGAGTGCAAAACTGTAACATTTGCCTTAATTTACATTTTTGTCTGCTGGTTTTATTATTGTTGTTGGATTGACTTCAAATCATTATGAGGAAGAAGTACAGGCGTACCAATAAGAATGTACAATAAAAGTATGAAAGTCGTTAGAACTTGGAATGATAGCCATGGCTGAAGTAAAATGTGTTACACCATGTTACAGTATTGCCCGTCACTGTAAGTGATTAACTCGTTTCTAATAATTTGTGGCGAAAAAAATGATTTCCAGACCATACTACAATGGCTCGGCAACACATTTTTCCACCCACAACACCTTTTGCAACATCGATCTCACCTAGGGTTGCCAGATTTGGAAACGGAGAAAGGAGTACATTTATATTTTCGATAGAAAAAAAGCAGTACATGACATAAAAAAAGAAGTACAATTTTTTTTAAATTTTTTGTGCAATTTATTGTTACAAATTACCATTAATTATGTACAAATAAACAAAGATATCTTAGAAATCCTTTTTTCAAAGCAACAATAAATGTGAAAAATAAATAACTATATGGGGTGGCTTTGCAATAGGGACGGTTGTTAAAGAGATGATTATCGAAGGGGGAGTGGACTATGTGTCCCCAGGGACCCCTTAGAAAAATTGCCAAAAGACAGAATTTTCACTTGCGTCCACAGTATTTCTGCGTAGAATTCGGTTCTCAATGACCGCCCTTATAGGAAAGTTTCCCCGCCTAAAAAACTAAAAACTACAAAAGTATTCCAGACTCTTCCTGAATGTATGTTTTTTTTTTTTTATTAAGCCTCCTAATTAATTTAATATATTTCAGATTTTTATACCCGAGCACCCTGCCCATGCTTACACCTTTTCACTATCACACTTAACTTTGCTTACTAAGTAGTGTTTGCCACAATATGAATGGCAAATTACAGCGCGTAAAATAATAACTGTCGCACAGTTGAAAAATAAAAGGGTTCTTTATAGATTTTGTGTTTTTTTGTTAACTTTGTAAATATTTTACTTTGATTTTATTAATTGGTTTTAAAATTTTAAACCTGATTTGCATTTGCCAGCTTTTGGAGATAAGTACATGCGGCACGAACCTCTTTTTCAGGTGTATTTTTTTTTGATTTTGTACAAAAAAAAGAAAAAAAACCTGTATAAGGTTGTTCGAATGAATGCCCTCCTAGTCACCAGTTTCGAGTCTTTTCGATTGCTGAATATGAGGCCTTATGTTGGACAAAAGACGGAGTAAAAAGGACCCAAATGGGGGAAATTAGCCGATGGTTACAGAAGATATGTAATAAAGTAACCGACGAAGACTTGCGCTTTTCTCCCAAAGTGTTTACCGCCGGTAAACCCAAATGAAGGTTAAAATTTAAAAATAAATTAATAAAATTAAAGTAAAATCTGTGGATAATTAACAATAAACTACTTTTGCGCAAAATCTATATCTATAAAGGCCCCTTTTATTTTTCAAAAAAAAAAACTGTGCATCAGATATTATATGATAAAATATTAATAGCTGGAAAAAGGAGTATAAAAGAAGTACAAAGCTAATAAAGGAGTACATTTTCACATATTTTTTTTTGGGAGTACAAGGGAGTACATTGCAATAAAAAGGAGTACGTTTACTCCCAAAAGCAGTACGTCTGGTAATCCTAATCTCACCCTATGTACAGCTGCCATCTCTACAAAAAGCATTTGGAACGTTCTCGACAAACTTCATGGTAGTGATCATTATCCCATCACTGTTACTTTGAATTTTGGTTTTTCCCATAGTAACTACAAAGCACTTTCAAGACTGACCTCGCTGATTGGAAAAAATTTCAATATTTCTCGAAAATAACTGTACACAAAGCTCCATATCGCAAAGTGTTAATCAGGAAGCCACTCGGCTTACGATAATCGCCCGGATAGCTGCCAATGCTTCCATCCCCTTTACGGCCTCACACAAACCAATCAAACACGACGCTTGGTGGAATAAAGACCTTGTAAATCAATTTTCAACTTCAAGTTCAGACAACAACTATAGTTCTGTTACAGGAATCCAAAATTATTATTTTATCTTCACCTCCTTATACTACGGGATCGCTATCTGTTTCTGCCAGGCAAACAGACTCCCCGATAATGGTAACAGAATTCGAATTTGCTTTATCCTCAGTGAGGGGATTATTAAGAATCTGCCGGTTAATCTCAAAAATCGTTTAGTTAAACTTTTCAATAGCATTTTTGACTCTGGTGGTTACCCGGAGTGTTGGAAAACATCACGTATAATCCCATGCTCCAACCAGTTAATGTGATATGCCAAGAAAAACAATTTAATTTGCCTAATAAAATTGCATATAAAAAAGGACATGGCACTATAGACGCCTTGTTTCACCAAGATCACTTGATTCCAAGTTCCCTTGCAAGTAAGAATCATACCTCGATTCTATCACTTGTCTTTCATAAAGCTTTAGATCGGAGTACACATAATAATAAACTTCATAAAAAGCTTTTCGACAAATGGGAAAATAAAAGTTTCTGTAAACGGATTTCATTCTCCAATACCTCCATTACATAATAATACACCCCAGGGCTCGCCACTTTCGGCAATTCTGTTTGTAATAGCGTTCGATGAAATAAGTCGAATGCTTAGTAACAACAAAGCTGTACAACACCAAATCTATGCCGATGATGTTTTTATTTACTGCGAAAACGCCGACCTTAACGATAAAAATAACATATTTTCTAAAATCCCTAACGATGTTTCAGTTTGGTTAACAACATCAGGCGCTTCTTTGTCTTTGGACAAAAGTCATATACTACAAAGCTCAATGTAATCGTTTAACACTTACATATAATAATAATAACATCGAATGTAGATCAGAGTTAAAAATTTTAGGTTTAATCTTAGACTTTAAGGGCCAATTTCACGGTGCGTAGTTAACTCAAAATCGGCAGTTAACTGGAGATTTTCAGTACAAAAATCTATAATTAACTGCCGATTCTGAGTTTACTGCGCACTGTGAAATTGGTCCTAAGTATAACTTCAACGCACGCTGTCAATTTGCTAGAAATTGTTTGTTAAAGAACGTAATATCTAGTCATGGTACTGATTTGCTTGACCCTCTTTTGTCGGTCCAAACAGGAATCTCGATTTACTGTTGTTGGGTAGCTCGTTTCCAATGGGATGGTGACAAGAAAGTGGCAG
>NW_023458608.1:68545-92996 GCF_013731165.1 Rhagoletis pomonella | reverse complement strand
ATAATCGTTCTTATGTCTATTATTTGGGCAATAAAAATAATAGATCAGTACAATAAAACAGGTAGAAGCAAGGTACATTGAACAGGTAGTATCAGTAGAGCAGCTGATTTGATTTATTTTCAAATTATTTGGTCTCGAAAATGTCAAATATTTTGAATTTTTTCTCACGAAAATTATAAGTTGTTAAAATCCATTTGCTTGTGAAACCTTTTTCCATACAAAACAAGCGATTGAATAGCAGCTTTTGGAACGTTCGCCCAACTCGGCAGCACGACCGCTGATTACTGGGCCTTGCAAAGGATGGATCAATGCTTCGAGAAGCAAACAAATTTACTAGGAAAGAAAGTTGCATCAATTTTTATTTTTTCCAATTTCAATTTTTTATTTTTTATAATTTTTTGTATTTCACATGGCACGCTTTGATTTAGAAGAAAAAATTCAGAACAGTTGTTGACACTTTCGATACCAGAAGCAACAACAAAATACACGCAAATGTTGTTTTTGCTCTACTGATACTACCTGTTTAATGTGCCTTGGGTAGAAGCCAATTTGACGTCAAACCTACAAAAGTCAAAGTTTTCGGGAGAGTAAAAATAAAAATGAGCGTGTGTAAGGAAAAATAAAAAAATACATTTCACTGGTTGACGTTTTTAAGTATATTTGAAGTTTATTCTTATTTATTTATTTTCTTTAGTTAAAATTTGATATAACGTGTATGTTGTTTTCTGTTTTTGTTTTATGAGTTGCAGTGTTGTTGGAGGGACTTTTCGGCATAAGGGTCATAGGAACAGCACTTGGCTTCAAACGTGCCTTTCCTGGACCACCCGGTGTATTTGTGGAATCTACTTCTTTAAAATGTTTAACGCACAGCAAGGCATTTCACTGCAGCTCTGCCCACAGCTGCTTTCGCAACGTTCCTTACGCGAAGGACATTGAGGCACGTTAAAAAATTAATGGTATCTGCCTTATATTTAACACCACATAATAAACAACGCTTCAGGTGTTGCATTTTTAACACATACCCTAAGTATAAACTGCACAACACTACAAAAATTCAAATGCAAATTAAAATTTGTTATTAACGAACATTCAAAAAAAAAAAAACAACGATATGACATTCAAAGCGTAACGAAATATAGGAAATAAAATAAAATCAAGTTGAAGTTTAAAGGTTTGGTTCTCATGAGAGCAACGTCATTTTGACGTATGAAAAATAAGACAATCGAGTTCTCAGAATCGATTCTCGATCGATTTCGATAATTTATAATCGATTCTCTAAAATCAATTATTGCGAGAAAACCTTCGATTCCCTAGTGGAATCGGAATCGATTTCTCCATCCCTATTAGAAAGTAATCGCTCCCGTTTGAATCATTGAGTATTCCAATCAGCGTGAACTGCGAGATTGGGGGTATGTGCGTGAGTATGTTATGAGTGGAAAAGTGTGTTGGCGATTTGTCGTTTAGTAGTACGAATTGGGATTGATTAACAAAATTCTGCAATATGTTGCCCTTCCCATTGTTAGAGCATAAACCCCAGCTTTGGTGCCAACAACTAAAGTCACCAGTAATAATGCATGCGTGGTTAGTTTGATTAAATACATTTTCTAGGTTGAGGTTATGGAGACTGTAGGATGGGAGACAATAGGCTGACGTGATTCTGATTTTTTTTTTGTTTAGTGTATTTTTAAAGTTATGCTGCCAAAGTCCTTTTCAGTTTGAATTACTTCATGTTGTATGTATGTATTAGTATAGCTACACCACCGTATGATGAGTGTGAGCTGAATGAGTAAAAATGGAATTGTGTCGGGATGTGGCTTTCTTGGATAAAAAAGATAGATTTGTAATTGTTAATGAGGATTAGCAATTCATTATAATTGTTAAGGTATCCATTCATATTCCATTGATTGATATGTAGTGACATGATATATGAGTGTGTTTATTTAAATATATATGTATGAATGTTTATTAGGGTGCCCATCGAAAATGCTTTTTTTGGATATTTCAAGACCCTACCACCTAATTTTATTCGTTTTTATGAGAAATATTTTTGCTAGTTTTTACAGATTTTTCAAAGGTCATTTATAGATCGAGACCTCTCGATTTATTTCAGAAAATAGGATTTTGTAGATTTATAAGTTTTTGAATGAATATTTTTGATTCGATTTCAGAGATCGAATATGATCTGAGGAGAGGATATATAGGCCTTTAAAATGGTATAAAACAATCTATTGTCGGACTAGGCTTGTGGATTTTTATCGGGTAAATTAAAAACAGACCCATATGTATCTTAATTTTTTGACCATCGATAATTTCTACAATTTCAAAATATAGACAACTATCTAAAATGGAATAAATTTTCAAATGAACTGATACCTCATTTATTGCCATCGCGTAAAAATTGTGGAATTTAGGCGACTTTTCTTAAATACGGCCTTCAATTTATATGTGTGTATGTACCGGGATTTCAGATTTTTGAGCAGTGTGGATAAGGAGTTATTCAAAATTGATATATACTGTAGTTAACAATATATAAATTTATTTAAAAAATGTTTAATTTAAAATTCCAAATGAAATTATGTTGTTTACAGCTCAAGAAAAATATTTGAAGTAATCTAATTTTCTCTTTGATGTTTGAACTACAAAACCACTTAAATATAAAATTTCTAAAATTACAAAGTTGAAATTAACACAGTACAAAAAAAAAAGTAACACAAATACAAACCCTACAATACTCCCCCTTCTAGAGAATTAATGTTATATAAATTAAAAGTAACTCGTTTCTTATTTGATGTTGTGTTAATCATTGTATTAGTGTTTGTTTCTGGTATTAGTTCTGTTTCAATGATTTCTGGTTTTAGTCTGTTTTTTGGAATTGTTTTAACCTCATTATCTACTTCAAGTTTGAAATATTTTTTGTTTTTTTCAACAGCCTTATAAGGTCCTTCGTATGGTTGTTGCAATGATCTTTTATTAATAACACGCATAAAAACAAATTTACAAGTCTCCAAATCCTTTGGTATATATACACCAGTATCAGAATTTTGATTTTGCCTTAAATTTGATTTAACGTTTTTAAAATGTTCCCGTAAATTGCCTAAAACTTCAGTTGGGGAAAAATTTTCTTCAGATGGAACCACAAGTTCACCGGGTAGGCGTAAATTTTGCCCAAAAAACCATCTCAGATGATGTGGCTGAAATACTTTCTTTATTCATCGATCGTAAACCCAGAAGTATTATCGGCAGCTCATCATACCAATTGTTGGTTCCATTTCTAGCCATTATCGTAGCTTTTAACTGCCTGTGAAACCGTTCTACCATACCATTCCCTTGAGGATGATATGCAGAAGTTGTAACGTGATGACTTCCAAGCAATTTTGTTAGTTCCGAAAACAATTTTGACATAAACTGAGTACCCTGATCTGTAGTGATTTTTAACGGTACCCCAAAACGTGAAACATATTTAGGGTGCTCACAGTTCTATATTATCTACTGTGTTAATTTTACCACCTGGTAACTGTTTTAAAGTTACCAGGTGGCAAAATTAACACCGTAGATAATATAGAACTGTGAGCACCCTAATTATATCCGAACTGTGGATTTCGTTTGCAAAGACGAAGCGAACATGTGGTACGAAAGAGGGATTTGTAAAATTTTACCTACTCTCAGACTTCTAAATTTGAACGTACATTCGGTACAAGCAGGTGAGATGAATGGCGCAATAAACAGGTGAAGTAATAAAACAGCTTTCTCGCTTTATTTTTTGACCTTCGGCTGGCTTAGGGCCAAATTCACAGTGCGTAGTTAACTCAGAATCGGCACTTAACTACAGATTTTCAGTACAAAAATCTTAGTTAACTGTTGATTCTGAGTAAACCATGCACTGTGAATTTGGCCCTTATAGTCACATTTTATAGACATATTTTCAAATAAGGCAGTGCCAGTGGGAAATGAGGCAAAATTTGTTTTATTTCCAACCTTTCTTGGAAAAAAGCAAAACTCAGATTTTGGTATTATTTCCCATTTAAAAGTGAAATAAACCAAATTTTGCGTTATTGCCGTTTGTGTTATTTCACCCCCACCCGTATCAAACTGCTAACAGTTGAAGTAAGATTTCAGTTTATTAAGAAACTGATAAAGTATAAAATTTAATTATACAATTTACACAGACATTCAACATTTTACAAGTGTGACGGTTGGGACAACGATGACACCCGCCTCTCTGAGTTGTTGGATTCGCGGCTTTCTCGAATGTAGTCAGTAGAATGTTAAGTACCATTTTATACTTTACTGGCGTTATTATATTTTAAAACTCAAAAAAAAATACCTGTTTTATCTTGTGACTGGTGGGACAACATTTTGTGACGGGTGGGACTAGTCACCTTTGAGGACACATAGTACGTGAGTAAAATGAACACTGCTGGTTTGAAATTCATATTTATTATATTTTAAATAAGGGAACTTTAGAATTTGTGTTACGTTAAAAATACATATTTTGCTTTGACGGGTGGCCCATAAAATAAGCATTTTTATGAACGTTTACAACTTCTCACCAAAAATGTTTTTTTCTAATAACTTATCACCATTTTAAATTTCATGAATTGTTCTTCCTTTTTGGATAATAACATACCTTGACAACTTGATGCAAAGATATTACAGCATATTATTTAAAGAAATGTTCTACCTGCTTGAATGTTTTTACAGATTTAAACGCAATTTATGTAATTTTTTTTTTGTTTACCTAAGGTGTCGCCTTCGCTGGAATAGCCCAAATGTAACTGTACCTACGTGCACTATTTTGCTATATTACTCAATTGTTAAGTTTAAAAGTTGGTCTTATTGCTCAACGAGAAAGGAAATAAAGCAAATTTGTGTTAATTCACATTGAATTGGGAAATAGCCCAAATTTGCGTTATTGTAGTGTGTGTTATTTCCCCCCCCGTAGACGCGCCCAACTATAAGGTCGTGTAATGCAAAATTTATTTTGGTATATATTTGTTCAATTTCGTTATTTTCAATAAGTAGCACTTCGGCAGAGATATTGGCCCGTAGTTATAGTCGAAAGTTAAAACCTCTTCTAGTTAAAATTAATCTTTAAGTTTAGAGCAGGCTTTAAGTTTTAGTCAGTTATAGACATGTTAGAGGCAGCTTTTTGCTAGATTGACACAAAACAGGGCCATTAATATAAAAAGAAAAAAGTAACCAATCGGCATTAGGAAAACTTTGTTATTTTAGCAAGTTCACCCTGTGTCAACAGACTTTTATAAATAATTTTGAAAATGGCGCAGCAAACTGTAAGTAAATAACAAATTTTTGTAAAATATAATTTATTAACGTAAATAATTTAATTTTTATAGAAATTGAAGAGAATTCGTGAGGTTAATTGGACTGCTGCTGAAAAGACCTGCTTGCGGGAATGTATAAATACTCACATCAACGTCATTGAGGACAAGACCAATTATGCATCAATGATAATAAAGAAAAAAGAAACCTGGAAGCAAGTCAGGATAGCGATGATCGCCGCAGGATTTGACAGAGATGTTCCCAAATTAAGGCAGCAATGGACGAGGATGAAATTGGCTGTCAAGAAGTCTTTTCGGGCAGAACGGAAGGCAGCCACAGCAACCGGAAACATGGTTGAAGTGCCAAGAGTAGATGAGGAAGAGTGCCTTATTCAGAGCATGATAGCTCCTGATCTAGTGGAGGATACTATTTTAATTGATAGTAACACTTCCCTCGTCGAGCATATTCTTCAAATCAAGACCACTTTTGTATTTTCTCCGCAAATTTTGACAGGAAAACGTCTACTTAGAGTACGTTTTTAAGATTTTAAAACCTCGTCAGCCTCATTTTAAATTTAAAACGCCGTTTTAAAGTTAAAAGGTCTTTTAAGTTGACTATGACAGTGGTAAAAAAAGCGTTTATCTTAATATACAGTTTTAAATGTTAAAACCTGCCTCTAACTTGTCTATAACTACGGGCCATTACGTTTTACTGCAATAAAAACTTCCCCACCGCGTTTGAGGTTGCTTGTCGATTCATCCCTGTCTTTTATAAATAGCGTATAAGTTTCGCTAATCACTTCACCGGTGTAAATGAAGGAATTTAGCCAATATGCACTTATATTACGTTTTCATTGAGCCATTAACTCGAGTTTAACGTTTTGAGTTTATGAACAACTGTCAAGCGTTCACATTGGGGTGTTTAAGAAACTCAGAGTTTAATTTGACATTTTATTGTTTACTTTTTCTTATTCTCATTTAGTTTGTTCCCGTACTACAGGAGTTAACACACACACACATAAGTCTAGAATACCAACCGTTTAGCTATAAAAAAAAACAAGAAATAAGGATCGATAGAACTTTTTACGCTAATTTCAACCATACCAATTTGGTGCAAATAAAAACCAAAGCCAATAAAAGAGGTTAAAGTTCAACTTAACTATTTCTTATGTGTTTAATATCTCGGAAACTAGTTAACCGATTAAAAAATGATTGATGCTAGTTTCAACATAATTTAAATGCCTTTTATGCAAGGTATATACTATAATCAGTTTTAGAACTAATTTTATATAAACTACATTTAAAAATATATATTTTTATTTTATTTTGTTTTTTAGTATTTCTGGACTAAAAATATAAAAGGGCATATAAATTATATACACACATGAAAGAAAAAATAATTTTCTTTATTTTGACGTCATTAGTTTTTTAATAGGTTATGTTGTTCAGAAGATATTAATATTAAAAAAATCAAAAAATTTAACTTTAACCATTGATATCTTTTTTATATTTTAATTTCGCCAGGTAATTTTGGTAGGGTTGAAATCAGCACAAAAAGTTCTGTCGACCCACATTTTTGGTTTTTGCATCGCTAGATTGTTGATATTCTAGACTTACGTGCACAGAACGACTTCGGACTAATTCTGATTAAATCCTGCAGTACGGGAAGAGACTAACTGTCGGCAAGTTGGTTGCAAGTTTGGATTATCAAAGACACAAACCGAATCGGGTCAAAAAAAGGGTTGCATTCGTATAAACTCCAAATAAAAGTGGTATTTAAGGAGAGTTTAACGAGATTTTTTGTATGGTAAGCTCCGAGTTTAAGAGTAGAGTTAAGGCTTAAACTCCAAAATGGCCCATAAACACGAGTTAGTGGCTCAATGTGAATGCCTTATTACGCAAATAATATCACAGTAACAGCTAGCAGAACAACTCAAGAATTTTTTAAATTTGGTTCTCAGACCTCTTGTGTTTTGATAATAAACTGATAACTTAATTATTTTTTTGCTTTTCTTTTGCCAAGTGAAAAGCGCGTTTTTCTACTATTTTAGGAATACCATTTTTATATTTGATTCTTTTTTTGGTATCACCAATTCATGTTAAAGTTTCCAGTTTAGATCGCAGTCCTTTAAGATGTTTTTGTTGTAAGGGGGCTAAATCAGCCTTGAAAGCGATGTTTGATTCGTTCTACAGTTTTTTATTTTTAACAAAGTCCGAGAAACAGCAACTTCTTCTTCGTCTTTGCAATTTAAAGGTTGGTACGGTTTCTGCAATCTCGTCAGGGACTAGAGCAGCGATTCTGCTACTATCATCGTTTAAACGATCGCTGCCAACAGGCTTTTGGGCTCCGGTAATACGTTTGTCTCCCGCTTTTTCGTTCGGCAAGTTCGGATATAATATAATGCGACTGAAGTTTAAATTTAACAAGTGAGCTAATAGTTCTTTCGACCGCGCTTACTTTTTGCTTCAATTTATTGTATTGTTTAGCGGTTTGTTCGGCGAGTTTGTTTAGGTCTGTTCGATGATTCATCTAATCTCTGGCGCCCTTGTGTCACAAAAAGTTTTCGACGCTACCCACGACTTGTCGCATCCTGTTTCAATACCAACTGCACGACTTATGACCGAATGTTTCGTGTGGCGGGGATCTTCACGACAGCAGAGAGTTTTTCCGACATTGTTTGCAGTATCAAAAAAATTTAATTCAGCGATATTGCGTAGCTACACTGGTCAGGCGCACAGCTGGTTAATCGTTTTACACGCTGGTTGGAAGTAATTCCCATAGTCGATATGACGGCTCAATCAGTAGCCAAGCCATCATTAACGGCTGGATTTCATAATTTGGAAATCCAATCGACATAACTACAGACCTAGGCAAACAGTTCGAAAAATCACTTTTTCGCAATTTAATGCAGACACTGGGGGAAACCCACCTAAGGACAACGCCTTAGCACCCACAATCAACGGGCTAGTTGAAAGATGGCATAAGTCAGCTATCTTAAATTCTGACCACATTTAAAACGACGAGCTACGGGCCACAGCTTCCAATTTGTTATCTTCATTATCTAAATGCTTTGTCGATGACGACATGATTTTTTTGAACGCGGCAGCGACATCATGAATTTGTATGAGTTTGACATAAAAGAAGAGGAAGAATCTTATCTGTCGCTGGAAAAATAGAAATAGATCTAATCTGTCCACAACCACAGCCGTCGCGTACCGGTCGTCGCCAAAATAATTATCTACATAAGAGTACGTGTTACAATAATTTGACAGCTGTGGTCAGTAGCTCGTCGTTTTCATTGTGTTCGGGCTATTATGCCACAGTTCGCAGATTTGGACTACCCAAATGATTTTGCTTGGCCTACTCTGAACTTTTTAAACCAGTGATGGGCACACTAACACTATCATATTTTGAACATGTGTTAGTGTATTTCCCCGAGAGCGGGCGATTAGGCCATTCAGTCGATTATTTCAGTTGAAACGAGGAGTTTGTGAAAAGCCTTGCATAGTGCACATTCAATGTAGCACTGAAGCCAGCATTCTCACCCGCGGCATGTTAAGTCGTAGAAAGAGAGTGATATGGCAGCACTGCCGTAATTTATTTTCGTAATGTAAATAGCTTTAGCGTGGCAGTTTGGCTTCTTCTCTTTAATCTGTAAGTTTTGCTGACTATGACCCGATAAAAGTCCTATTTATGAACCGATTTTGTTAATCCATGGTTATGGTTTTTTATTCATTCGAAACATACTTATATGTACATACATACATAAAATGATAGCCGTTATCGTTGTTCGGACTAAACTCAAAAAAATTGTCGGAGGTTATACCTTGCATATATGGTCTTATTGTAGCCTACTAGATAACACCACAGAATAAACAGTATACAGAAGACGCACCACATACAAATTTATTTTCGGCGGACGTAATATTACAACCCGGACCAGAGCAGAGAAGTTAACATTACGACCACTATGAATAACATGGCGACCCGGAACAGAGCAGAGGAGTTAACATCACGTCCACTATGAATAACATGAAGTTAACTTCTCGCCATAAACACACATCGTGATCAGCGTTGCCGCCAGCTTGAAAAAAATGTAACTGTTGCCAAGCAGAAAAAGTATCAAAAGCAAACAAAACTGTTGTTTGTTAAACTATTATTTAAAAAACAAATATTAAATAAGATTTTATAATTAAATCCATAGTTATAAAAAAATATATATTTCTTGCTTCTGTCTGCTTATTTGCATAATGAAAAAGAAACTTATAGGGCCCCTAAACCACACAAAAGCCTTACGCAACCCGAGACTTGTACAAGTCAATATTGTGGAATTTACTACAGCAAAAAATTGCGCAAACCTTATTTTGAAAAAACGTTGCTCAAGTAAATATGTGCAAGAAATATGAATGTGCGTTGTATATATTGATAGCTTCAGCTTTAAAACGTAAAAAATAACTAAATTAAAAAAAACAAATTTTTTTTTTCTACGCTTTTACCCATAGTTTACAGCACGATCTGGACACCAAAATCAAAACTAGACTAAAAATTTCGCTGTGGTCGCCATACGAAGCACAAATTATTGTACAATAACACAAGCATGAGCACAATATAAAAATTATTTTTATTTTAGCGCAATAACTGTGCAATTTAGTACAAACGACCCCCTAGGGGTCCTATAACAGTGGCGTGTGCAAAGAAATTCCGGGTTGTGTTTCCTTTATAAGAGTTACCAAATCAAACTTATAACTATCTATATATAAATTGTGAGACTTCAAATGACAAGAAAAAAAATATTTGCGTTTAGACTAGTAGTACTATTCATAGTTTTTGAAAATTCATTTCTGCCAGCCGAGAGTATCAAAATAAGGCATTTGGGAACAAAACAGTATCAGATAATAAAATTTAGAAAAACGGTATTAAAAAATATACAATTGTCCAAAACGGCAACGCTGATCGTGATGGAAAACATAGTTGACATCTGGTCGTCATAGCGACTATGGAATTAACATCGTCAGCCGAGTGAAAATACTGCTAAAGTAACAGAGGCAGCGCCGCTTGTGATACCATAAAATTCAAATTGTTTGGATAGTCGCCATGCGTCTTCTGTATACTGTTTATTCTGTGATAACACGCTGGTGGCGCTGGAGCAGAGTTACTCACAAAGTCTTATTTATTAATCGACTAGCCAATGCCGGCTTGCTTCGCGGCGCCTAATAAGATCTTTTGCGTTGGCGTTTTTAATTTAAATTGAAACGAATAAAGAGCAGAATCCTCCTCACACATAGGCCAAGAATAGTTGCGCTGTGATACCATATGGAATACTAATCCCTTTCGATGTCATGAGTTTTACCGATAGTCTTATTTGTACCTGTGAGATCTCTGCCAAGCGTGCGTAATATTCTTCTATGATCTTGCAACTTCAACATTGGTCGGTAAGCCGGTTTTCAGTTATAGGAGGGCCAAGAATACTCGCGCATCAGAAACAAAGTTGATGCTTCGTTTGTTATTGGTTACCATTGGTGTTTTAAAAATGGAAAATTCTGAAAATTGTTCATTGCTATATTCAATATTTAAAATATGCAACTCTGCATATACAAACATTTTGAATACCGCAGTATAAGAGTATCCAAACATTGTATGGATACGTTTTGGAAGTCTGCCAAATTTCTCTCCCCTACACCTTGACCTTCAATTTGTCGCAGAGTGTTTTAACAAAAAAAAAAATTAGGGCCTAGCCGAAAAGATTAAAAACAACATAGATATAGTAATACCGACGGATTGCTTTTAATGAGGGTGATTTAAGTGGCGTTAAAAAGTCAAATTAGTACTTAAAATGATAATTAAAAAATAACTGGTTATAAAAAAATTACAAATTTTCCCTCTCGCTTCCCTAATTTATACTAATTTATATTTTTCTTACTCTTGCTCTCGTCGTTTAGTTTCATCTAATAGGCGGGCCTTCTTTTTTTCCGAGCCAATTTCATCCAACACTTCCTCGTTAACAGTCATAAGACGTTCTTGACGAAGTCGTTGTTTTTCCTTGTCATCTCCAACGGGATCATCCAAAGATACAGGAGCAGAAAACTTTCGGGAAGACCTGTAGGGATCCAGGTCTGGATCTATAAGCAAGATTTAAAAAACGAATCATTAAAATTTGCCCTAAAACAGTGCTACATTTGTATGTATAAGTTTTTTTCGGCAGTGTTGTTAACTTCTCAATGCATTTAATCAGTTTGATATATTTTTATAGCACTCGTTAAGTGCGACAAAAATTGCCAAAGTAGTGCCACCATATTAGGTTTAGGATGCGGTAGAGGATTAAAGTTATTTTAATAGGATACTGCCCATTCGGCTGAAAAGGCCTCAGCCCAGGTTTTTTTGGGTATCCTACTTACTGCCATCAAATAAACATCAGAAACTGTTCAGTCATCTTCAATGGTTGAGATTAAAGATGGGCCCGGGCCAGTGTAAATATTTTAAGTACAATTGCACTTTTTTCAGTACAATTAGTTTTAAAAAGTACAAAAGTACAATTTACCGATTTTAAGTACAATTTGAACATCAAAAATACTTGTTGTAAAAAACGCTAAAATCTCTGCCACTTTGATTATTAATCCGTTTGCGATTAAGTAAATGGACATACTTACATTTCAGATTGGGGTCGAGCCAAAAGTGCAGGGTGTGGATGAAGCGTAACACAGCACGTGGGCGATCCCGTGTGCCTAGCCACTCCCACATCAAGACCGTAGTGCGCGATATCGCATCGTTCAAGATGTGACCCTGTTTCCACAGAACACTACGGATCTAGACCCGGAGGGAGTCAAATCTTCCCTCTCCCCCTAATCCAGGGTGGCATGCGTCACCGTGCCCATTGGATGGTTTGCAGTCAGGGGGCTTTCCGACTGTATTCTAACGGCGCCTCCCGGATACCTGTCCGCCTCCGGGAGTAACGGTGGGCTTGCTGCGGCAAGTGGCTCTTCCGTAGTCGACCGTTCTTTTCCCCTTCAACTTTTTACGGTCACCGAAAGGTCTCATCTGAGTAGGTGACCAAAGACACTGATGATGAATAATTTTAAAAGAGCCTCGGATCCCCGCACGGGTATAAGTGCTGCCGTCGGACGCGGCAAGAAAACGAAGTCCAAAACCTCGGAAACCGCTTTGACGGCAACGATTGGACCTAAACGGTACCACCAAACCTCTTTCAGGTCACCTGCACCGTCTGAGGGAAAAGCTATACCCCCCGTGGGCAAGCCTACCCCCGAAGACACCGGAATGAGAAAACCCCCCGAGGGAAGTTCTAAACCGGTGGAAGGCACGCAGGCGGCCCGTCTCCCTCGACGTCCGAGCCTGCACCTTGCGCAATTTCCGCTTGAGCAGAGTAAGGGGCAAATGACTCGCATCAGCGCCCCTGATGCTCCAAAGCCTTAAAGAAGGTTGCTCCATCCATCAGGGCTCAACGGGACTATCCCCGAAAATGAGCTGACGGTGGAGCAAGAAACCAAACTAGAATGGGCACCTCGAGTGAATCCAAGAGGCACAAAACCTCGAACCCACCTCCCCCTCAGCCTGCATCACTGCCTTCTCAGACTTACAGCGAAGCGGCCGTGCTGGATAGGGGCAACCCTGACTGTTATATATCTCCAGATAATTGGAAGTCTGTCCTAATGGGACTGTGCAGGGTGTACAAAGGGATACTGGAGAAGCATCCTGGCCCTGCCCCGGTAATACGCGATGCCGGATGGCATCAAGGTAGGGTGAAGCTAGTCTCCTGCGCTGACGAGCGCTCAGCTACGCTGTATAAGGAGGCAATCGCTTCTATGGGGCAGCTGGGGCCGGGGTCAGATTTGGCTGCTGTGCATAGGGACGAGATCACTAGCAGGCCACGAGCCTGGGCCTGGGTACCAGCCGAACCATCCGAGCCTAATGAGGTTCTGGAACTCATTCAGCTGGGCAACGAGGGGTTACCCACCAATGATTGGAGGATAACTCGAGTTGGCGAGGTCAAGGAGAAGCAGCCTTACGTCGCACTCGTGATTAACGATGTTTCCATCCCAGTTCTCGAGAGCTGTGGTGGTGTAATAAGCTACGGCTTTTACTCCAACACACTGAAGCTCCACCAGCAGAAGGAGTCTCACAAGACTGAGGACGGTAGCGCCTGGAGCGGCCTCAATGCGTCGCACAACGCCACGAGCGAACCGACGCGAGAAATATCTAACCCTGGCAACGCCCCGAGCGGACCAGTTGATATGGAGGAAGTGTGCCCTGCGGATGTATCCGACACCGCGACGGAGTCTGAGAGCGATACGTGCTCAATTTCCGCTTACGTAGGGTCGGTCTACAGCCGCTGGGCCACACTACCAGAGGACCAGCTTCTGGTTTCAGAACCGGAGCAGCTCGATTGCACTATCGTAGCTTCCCAAGGTGAGGAGCCTGAAGCGATGGACGAGGACCCTCCCCCGGACTCCGATAATGGTGCAAGTGCTACAGATTAACTTGCACCACCCTAAGGCGGCTTCGTCCGCCTACTTCTACACCTCGGCAACAAAGCAGAGGATCTCGTTCTTATCCAAGAACCTTGGATCGTCAAGAACAAGGCTTGCGGTTTAAACTCTGGCGCCTACCAGGTGGTATCAGCACCAGTCACAAGTAGGATTCGAGCTTGTATTCTAATTAAAAAGAATCTTTCTTATTTTCTACTCTCTCAGTATAGTGACGAGGACACCGTTTGTGTCAGCGTGCAGCTGGGGACGAAATCCATCTGGATAGTGTCCTCATATATGGCGCACGACTGTCAAGACTTTCCGCCAAATCGACTACAGGGCGTAGTGAAGGAGGCCAACTACAGGAAGCTTCCCATGGTAATCGGGTCTGACGCAAACTCTCATCATCTTTTATGGGGCTCCAGCTACATCAACCAACGAGGTGAGTCACTAATCGACTTTATTCTCAGTTCTGATCTATGTATAAGCAGTTCTTCAAATAAACCCACGTTTATAACTTCTAACAGAAAGGAAGTTCTGGCATTACGCTAGTCTCAAACTACTTCTCTGAGTACATCAGGGACTGGCATGTCTTAAGTGAACATTCATTCTCCGATCATCAATATATTTCCTTTTGGGCTCTCCCGAAGAGCCCCACCTCTTTCGTGTTTCAGGAATATGAGGCGGACCGATTGGACCAAATATAAAATGTAGCTCTCGGTAGCCCTAGACGCTTCTCTCGGTATGCACGGCATACCGTTAACAACTGAGGAAGCGCATCCTCCAGCGACAAAGTCTGTTTCTCCCGGTGAGCTGGACTCATCGTCAAAGATTGCTGAAGCCATAGACCTTGTCACCGAAGCCTGCGACATAGCATTTAAAGCTTTCTGCCCAGCAACACGTCCAAGGTGCAAAAGGAGACCCCAATGGTGGAATCCGGAGATCTCCTCCCAGAGGCGAACCAGCAGAAAGCTTTTTAATCTTGCGAAACAAACCGGATCTTGGCATTCCTAGAGGATGGACAAAGGCTAGGGTGATCTTCATACCGAAAGGTGGAAGGGTCTCTCAGGTAAAACCCAATGACTTCAGGCAAATAAGCCTAACGTCCTTTCTTCTTAAAACTCTAGAAAGACTTACTGAGGCCCACATCAGACAGCGTCTTTCCTCTGAGGACATGTCGGAGTGTCAACATGCTTATTCTAAAGGCAAATCCGTGGACACTGTGCTCCACGAAATTGTGTCCAAAAATTGGAAAAGGACTCGCCTTTAATGAATTTACCTTAGGCATCTTTCTTGACATAGAAGGCGCCTTTAACCATATTCTTCCAGAGGCCGTGGTGGGCTCACTTTCCCAAGTGGGGCTGGAGCGGCCTCTGGTGGAGCTTATAAGACTTCTTCTTGAAAGAAAAATTATCTCGTCAGAGTTGGGGGGCGCGTCGATAACCAGGCATGCAACGAGAGGTACTCCTCAAGAAGGAGTTCTCTCACCCCTACTCTGGAACCTTACAGTAAACTCAATTCTGATGAGACTGCAGAGTACCGGCTGTTACGTCGTAGCGTACGCCGACGACATTGCACTCACAGTCACGGGTAAGCATCTCCAAACGGTAAGCGAACTTTTGCAAAGCGCTCTCTGTCTCGTGAACAGCTGGTCGAGGGAGGGTGGACTTAGAGTTAATCCCACCAAGACCGAAATGATACTTTTCACGAGGAAATATAAGATACCGTCTTTTCGTCCCCCTCCCTAAACAGGGTGGGACTTACACTCTCCAACGAGGTTAAATACCTCGGCTTAATTCTCGACAGGAAGTTGGACTGTAGGCGGAACCTTTCGGAACAATCTAGGAAAGCGATTACCGCCCTTTACGCCTGTAAGGCAGCGGTAGGGAAACGATGGGGTCTGAAACCACACATAATACACTGGATGTATACGGCGATTGTCCGACCCATCCTTTTCTATGGGATCACCGTGTGGTGGCCGGCTCTAGAAAAATCCACTTACAGAGGCATATTGGACCGAGTACAAAGGGCGGCAACCATGTTAATTACGGGTGCCCTGCCCTCTACTCCCAGTAGAACTCTGGATACTGTTTTGAATCTTCTCCCTACCGATCTCTACGGTAGATATCAGGCCAATTGCAATGCAACTAGACTGAATGCAGCCCATACATGGAGAGACCATAGATTCGGTCACTCAAAAATTCTGAGCACCATTCCAGCAACCTTACGTAAGCTGGATTACATTAGTCCACATCTCTGCTTCGAAAATAGGTTTTCTACCAGAATTCCAGGCAGAAGCATCTGGCTAAATCGCTCAGACTTAGATCCAGGATCTACCGCCATATTTACGGACGGGTCAAAGCTCGACATTAAAGTTGGAAGCGGAATCTACTCCAAAGAACTCTCGATAACTTTCAATTCATTGTACAGCTTAAGTTCGTGTAGACTCAATTTAACCTAACTTATCATTGAGATCTCTCCAACTAGACTATAAAGTCACAAATAAATTCATAAATTATATTCTAAAAATTATATGTAAATAAAAATTGAAATTAAATCTGAAAAAATATAAAATAATAGCCCAACCCGGGTAACCGTATAATTTTGTCGCGAGATGTACATATGTTCAAATATGAAGACAATAACGGCAAAAAAATAAATAAAGAAGATAGATCAGTTTACACTAGCGAAAATAAATCACATAAAATGAGATAAGTAACACCTTTCTCGTCTAGCGCGTGCAACAACGTATTTTTAGAGGAGATGGCAGAACTCTGCCTGAATCAAGTTAATGTACTAAGTTTGGCAAAGTATAAGATCTTGTTTATGTTGATGATGCATCTAAGTCGGCTGTAAATAAATGTGACCCACTAGTTTTGCCCGAAGATGTCTACCACCCTGCTATTGAGATATCTTACGAAATTATAAACGATGGTCAAAATTGTGATGTCCAAACATACGAACCAAATATTCGCTTTGATTTTTCGAAAGCCAACTTTAAAAAACTGAATAAAGAATTGTCTAAATTGTCGTGGCCTATATACAAAGAAAAAGTTGAGCAAAGCGTTGCACATTTTAATTGTACTGTACATAGATTATTTGAAAAGTATGTGCCTCAACGCATGTGTGTTACTGAAGAACAAACACAGTTATGGTTCACTAAAGAACTGAGAAACTTGAAAAACAGAAAGTCACGTTATTTTAGATTACACAAAAAAACCGGCTTACACTCATACTATGTAAAATACTCACTTTTGCGTCACAAGTTCTTTGAATTAAACAAAAAGTGTTATAAAGATTACTTGTGTAAAATCAAACGACGTATAATATATAACCCCAAATCATTTTATGATTTCGTAAACTCCAAGCGAAATGTACGGGGGTTTCCTTCTGCCATGAAGTATCAAAATACCGTCTCTGGTGATGATCAAACAATTTCTAACATGTTCGCTCAGTTTTTTAAATCCAATTATTCCACTAACTCCCAAGCATACTTTGACTATCCTTTTAAACTAAGTCCAATTAACTCAATACATAACCCTATAATATCTCCCGATGATGTTTTAGTTTACCTGAAGTCCTTAAAGCAGTCTTTTAGTTATGGTCCTGACCAGATCCCCACTTGTTTTCTTAGAAATTGTGCTGATTATCTCTATGAGCCGTTAACAGCCTTACTTAATTTGTCTCTTAAAGAGGGCGTTTTTCCAACTGTATGGAAGGAATCGTTCATAACCCCCTTACATAAAAGCGGTAGCAGGTCTTCAGTGGAGAACTACCGGGGCATAGCTAAGCTTTCTGCAATTCCTAAATTATTTGAAGCAATTATAACAAATTGGTTGACGCATTCTATCACTTCAAGCATTTCATACAGTCAACATGGATTTTGCAAGGGCAACTTCTACAAATTTACTTGAATTAACATCATATATCTCAAAAGCATTTAGTGAGAGCAAAACTGTTGATGTTATATATACTGATTTCAGTAAAGCATTTGACAAAGTGTGCCACTCGTTGCTCATCTATAAACTTGATCTTCTTGGTCTTCCACCTAATTTTCTACGTTGGATCTCTTCATACCTCTATGATAGATCACAAAGGGTATTGTTTAAAAATACTATCTCTGACGTCATTGATGTTACTTCAGGAGTCCCTCAGGTTAGCCACCTAGGCCCGATTCTGTTCTTGCTTTTTATAAACGATATTTCTACAGATATAAAATTCTCCAAAATTTTAATGTATGCAGATGATGTAAAACTTTATAAATCGTACGTTTCAATTGAAGAAAGGTCTTTGCTACAATCAGACTTAAACAGCATGGCTTACTGGTGTAAAGTAAATCTTATGCCTCTAAATCTTAAGAAATGTAAAGTAATGTGCTTCTCGCGAAGAGCTGTTCTGCCAGTTTCTTATATAATAGGTAACCATAACCTGGAACAGGTATACAATTTTGTGGACCTTGGTATCACAATGGATCCTATGCTTAATTTTAATCTTCACATTAATGTGACAGTCAACAAGGCTAAAGGTGTACTTGCATTTGTGAAACGATGGTCAAAAGAATTTAGTGACCCTTATATCACTAAAACCCTGTTTACAACATTAGTTAGGCCGATTCTGGAATACGGCTCGGTGGTTTGGAATCCAAGGTATCAAATTTACTCAGACAAGATAGAATCAATTCAAAAACAATTCCTACTTTTTGCTTTAAGAGATTTCCGATGGGATTCTCAATATAGTCTTCCACCTTATACGAGTCGCTTAAAACTTATTAACCTTCCTACACTTGCCAGTCGCAGGGAAATGCTTGGTATAATTTTTATGGTTAAATTACTGACAGGCTCAATTTCAAGTCCGTCTCTTCTGGCTGATGTAAGCTTTAATGTTCCCTCACGCGTATTAAGACACTTTTGCCCCATATTTCTGAAAGCTTGTAAAACCAATTTTGAATTGCACGACCCACTCCGTTGCTTATGCCAGGATTTTAACTCTCATTCCAGCACGTTTGATATATCAGATCCGCTTTTCTGCATTAAGAAAGCGATACTCTCCTCTCTCAATAAGTGAATTATTGACATAAATACATAAAATCAGCTGATGAATTTAGTTCTGTAGCTGAACAGTTTTAGATCTCGACACTTAACAAACTCCTGCCTATCGTGACTCGGCGCAAAAAATTTAAAATATTGGTTCCGTACGTCATGCGGACTGCGCCCCTCGTGCGGATGGGTGGGAATGGAGGGTAAAAACCGTTGGGATATTATTATTATTATTATTATTATTATAAACTCACTGTAGTAGAAGAAAAAGGTGTATGTATAGTTAAAGGAAAACGGGAGGTAGTGCATTGCCGGAAATGGTGAAAAGTACAATTAAGCTCAAAAAGTTACAGTTTTTGTCGGTAATTTTGTACAATTTAAAAACCTCAAATATCAACACTGGCCATTTTTTTTTGGCTCGGGATGGTACGAGTGCAAAAACGCTCATTCGAAAAAAAAGGCATGTACGCAAGGTGAAAAAATCAGTAAGTCAGCACGGCGCACACTTATTACCATTATTACACCATTAGACTCGCTTGAACTACTTTTTAAAAGTAAATTTTTGACGTATTAACCCATTACTGATCATGCCTTAACCCATTGGTGACCCAGTTTTTTGTAATGTCTTATGTTAAGTTAATTTGATATTATTATTGTGCAAATTATACATAATTTAACCCATCGCCGACTTTGACTCAACGCATTGATAACCATATTTTAACCCAATGTTGGCCAATTTTTTTATAGAGTCTTTCCCCAGATGATTTTATTAAAAATAGATAAGTTTAGGTTACAATATAATCAGGAAGAACAAGTCCTTTCGATTTGATGGATAGCTTTATCAATGAATTCGCAATACTTTTAACTAAGTTAAAAGCGATAAAATGTAATAACAATAACAATGTGTGTATTTGTTGTAATCAGTAGGAAGGAGCATGAAATAGGTGAAGTCATTTATATAGAGATCAGCTAGATAGTGAAAGATAGGAAAAACTGGGTACAAAAATTTACGTTTCAATGTTAAACATCCTTACTAATATTATAAATCCGAAAGTGTATTTGTTTATTTGCTTTGTTTAGAAACTTTCTACACTGGTGTCATTTAACCCAACTTAAAATATAGGATAGTTTTAATCTCGATTGTACAAGGGGTCGTGGCACCTCCCATACGAACTAAATAGTATAGGAGTGGAACTTGATATCGAGGTATATAGAATCGATTCTACACACATGGGGGAGGGCTTGCACCTGTTTAAAAAGTAAATTTCAACTTGAATTAAGGGAATTATTTATTTGAAAGCTATATTAAAAAATGAATATCAAGAGACCTAAAAATTTTGTGGTTTAATAATATTTTGAAAAGGGTTGCCTCCCGTTGAAAAAGTTAAATATGAATTAATTATTCGCAAGCTATGTATCTGAAAAGTTAGAATATAGGTGTCAAACGAAAGATGGTTTAATCAGATTTTAGTTGGAAAATTTTCTGGAGAGGGTTGCCACCTGTTTAAAAGTCGAACTTAAATTAATTATACTTAAATTAAAGTGTCAGACGTAAGAGTGTTTAGAAATGTTCAGCTTGAACATGTGTGTAGAATCTCCTGGGGTATTTAAAGAGGGTTACCACCTATTTTAAAACTATATTCAAATCCAGTTATATTATAAGTTCTTACAATATACATAGCTATTAATCGAATGTCTTGAAAAGGCTTTATTTCTAAGCAAGGTTTCCACAGACTTAAAATTTCAAATTCAACTTAAATTATTGGAATTAGGCAATTTGAATGCATATGTATGTAACACAATATCAGTGTGAGACGAAAGAGGTTTAAAAAGGTTGCCAACTGTCCAGAAGGTTAAATTTAAACTACGAACTTTAACGAAATACGTACTTTAACAATTTCTTAACGCAACAAATAGGAAATATTACGACCCACATAAATAGGCAACAGACATTTATAAGCGACTACATAAATACATTCATACACTCCACAATGAACAAAATAAAAACATTAGAAGACGACATCGAATTTATCGAACATACTTATATAATTAACAACGACATAACACTCCTAAGAAACCACATAGACGACATTGAACAAATCATATTCTCTACTAAATTGGACATAGTTCCCACCGACATAATGACAAAAACGGAAATTGACTTAATCACGGACTACGAGCTATAAGAATATCAAGACAGCCGTTATCTTTCAAGAAAATACCATAATAATTACCTTACTTATCCCACAATTTTCCGCAAATGTCCTATCCAAAATAAAATTTGAACCCCTTCCCAACACCTCGAATAAATCAATTCTTTTAAGCGAATACGAAGTACTTGCAGATAAGAATAATCGTATTTACAGTTTAGATGTTAAGGATAATTTAGAGAAAAATTTAATTAGGAAAAATGATGATTGTCTCGTGAATATTTTAGAATTTAGGGAAGCCCAATGTAAGCTAGAAAATTTACCAGAATCCTCAGTAACAGAAATCGAAGCAGGAATACTAATACTGAAACACTTTAATGGAAACTAGAGTGCCAGTTACTGTCGAAATTCGACAGTTTTTCTAGTTTTTAGGAGCCTTGGAGAGGTTTTCTAACTTAACACGTAGCAAAACTTATACGGTACAAATTAACGTACCGGAACATCTTCTGCTTTGGAACTAAAACATAACTATTTTTTTTTTATCTTAGAAGGTGTTTGGAGGACTTCGGCAGGACTTGGAATTGACCCCAGTTCGTTGAATTCGATGGATTTTAAAAACACTGAAGTTCGATGAATTTCAGAAACACTAAAATCCGATAACTCAACAAAATTCGTTAACTCGACCAATTTCGATAACTGTGAAATTCGACGGCTCGATAAATTTCGATAGCTCAAAAATGAAAATTCTTTGGATACCTTTATAAATTTTTACTTTTGACACCACCACATTTTTCGAAAACTATATAAACATTTTGATAACTCGTTACACTCTGTTAAGACGATTATATAACCTTGAAATTTCGATAAATCGATATATTTTGAAAATTCCATAAACGCTTCGTTGAACCAACCAATTTCAGTAGATCAATAATTATCGATAACTCTGTAAGTTGAAGGAATTCCATGCATTACGACACCTCGATAAATTTCGTTAAGTCTATAAATAATGATAATTCAATAAATATCGATAACTTGATACATTTCTTTAACTTGACAAATTTCGTTAATCCCACACGTTTTTATAGCTCGATAACTATCCGTAAATTTGGAGAACTAAGTTTCTGTGTCTATAAATTTCGGCAACTCTGTAAACATTGATCAGTTGGAATAATTCGATACGTTGCGATAACTTATTAAGCATGGGTAAATTTCGATAATTATAAACTTTGATGATCAGATAAATTTCGGTAACTTTTATGGCTGATTTTATTTCGATTCCTATCGGAGAATTTCACTTCAGTTACCCTAATTCTTATGTATTTGTCTTTATCTCCATTTTCGCCTTTATCTTCACTTTTGCCTTTTTTTTTGTCTTCATCGTTGCCACTTGTTTCCCCATCTTCATATTTATCTTTATTTCAAAGTTTGATTTCATCTCCAAGCAAAACAAAATGCGAAACAGCTTAAATTGAACAGGCTGCAAAAACAACCATACACAAATATGAAAATTTTTAAACGACGACTTTCAACCAATTTCGAAACTATAAAACTCCTCATCTACAGAAAATTACCTTTCCAACGGTAAATCTACCTTGGTCTTCATCTTTGTTTTTATCTTTCATATCTCTACTTTTATCCTTTTCTTTATCTATTCACGTAGATGAGGTGAGGTGTGATGACGTGATAAGATGTGACGTTATTTTATGTGATGTGATAGGATGTCATGTCATGTGCTGTCATATCCTGTGATGTCATGTCATATGATGTCATACCATATGATGTCATATCATGTGATGCCACGTCATGTAATGCCATGTCATATCATGTGATATCAAGTCATGTGATGTCATGCCATATAATGTGTTGTCTTATTATATGATGTTATGTCACGTGATATCGTGTGATGTGATATCATATTATGTGATGTAACATCATGTGATGTCTCATCACATCATGTGATATAATGTGATGTGATGTCATTTAATGTGATCACATTCCATGTTCTGATTATTATATCGATATTTATATAGAAAAATATAACGATTGCAAAATCGATTAATTCATCGATAAATATAACAATCATCAGTTTCGATTATTATACATATCGGTAACAATATCAGTTACTAAATCGATAACAAAATCAATTATTTAATCGATTATTATACCGACAACAATATCCATTAATGTATCGATAAGAATATTGATTATTATGTCTATTACAATAGCGGTTATTTAATAAATAACAGTATCGATAACAATATCGATTATTTTATCGATAACAACATCAATTATTATATCGATAAAAATATCGAGTTTTATATCGATAACAATATCGATCTTCATCCTCATCCGTTTCTTCATATTTATCTTTATTTTTGCATATTCCTCGTCACCTTTACATTAAAGTGTTTAAATTTACCTTGATCTTCGTTTTTGCCTGTACCTCTAGACATCTTTGTTTTTGTTTTTATTCTCAAACCGCTAAACCGCCCCTGAATTTGAAAATTTACTCCCAACCAACCAACTGCCGCTAAAGAAGTTTCACTTTATAAATTCAAGAAATTTTCTTACCCTTTCAGTTACCCTAATTAATATATATCTGTCATTGTCTCCATTTTCGTCTTTATCTTCACTTTTGCCTTCTTCTTTTTTGACCTCATCGTTATCAGTTATTTCTTCATCTTCATATTTATCTTTACTTCAAAGCTTAATTTCAAGTGTGAAGTGAAACAACATGCGAAACATGTCAAATTGCACATGTTGCAGCAACATCTATACACGATTCGAAAATGTTTAAACGACGGTTTCGGCCGTAATTTTCAACCAATTGTGAAACCATAAAAACTCTGCTCATCTACGGAAAAAATGCCTTTCCAACGGTGTTCTTGGTTTTGAAATCGGTTCGGTAGAATCGCCAAACGAATGGGGACAAAATTTATGTAAGGAATGTAACAAAGGAAAATTTTTTATAAAATTTATAAACTGTAAAATCACGATATCAAACATAACCTACATCAACTTCAATCTAAATTTCACAATACATTTATTTTGCCAAATGTAATAACGCACATTAAAGAAAAAAATGAAACAAATATGAATTTAAAAATCGAGACTCTATATGTAAGCCATTTAGAACATAAAAGCGACATTCAGTTGCTAATAAAAGACAATAAAACTAAGCATATAATTAGTTTAAGTACAGACGTAATAATCACTCTAACTTTCATTATTGTTTTTCTTGCTTTTTGCATAAAAAAGAATTATTACAAAAAATTTCATGTAACCACAGAGTAAATAACAGATGCACCTAAAGGCCCATTTTTTTAAGTCACTTCATAATTTCATAACACTTTTGTCGATTGAGGGCAATCGACCTAAGAGGGGAAGAGTTAGCACACGCTTTGCTAATTCTTCACTACTACCCACAATTTGTACTAATTTACTTCGTTTTTAAAAAGGCTTGTCGGCGAATTCAGCGTACATGCATAATTGGTTAGGTATGTAT